>NC_089761.1:66248236-66313236 GCF_040412425.1 Macrobrachium rosenbergii
CAGTGCTATTTGTAGTTAAACCAGGATAATAAGTTTAAGACATTACAGTATCTTTGTTTAAACCTTCTGATTTTAACATTAGTTTGAATATTGTAGTACTTTTCTTTAACTTACTGATTTTAGTATTTTGTGAAAAGTTAGGCTAGTTTATATAGGACCCTCTTCCATTCATGCAGGGTAGTGATGGATTCATGGATATGGAAGACTTCTTTGGTGGCCATGGATTTGGTGACCCTTTTGGTTCCCATGACTCATTTTTTGGGGGTGGCCACTTCCAGCATGCTGACCATATGAGACGTCATCAAGAGGCTCACAATCGTGCAAGACAGCATCATCAAGGCACATTTGCCCATGCTCAGGCATTTGCCAATGCAGATGGTCATCATCAAAATATAAGATTCAGTGCTGGAAGTGGAGGGGCTGGCCGGACTTGCAGAACTGTTACGCAGCGAGTTGGCAATATGGTAACCACTTACACTACGTGTAGTTAAGCAGTGAAATTCATCTTTATGTACAGAAATGTGTTGATGTATATTTTGGTATAACCTAAATGATTCAGTAGGCATGTAGATGGCAGCCTCAGTGTATGGCATGCTACTCTGTTTTAAGGAAGTTGATTGGATATATATTGGGATTGATATAAAATCTAGGTGCCTCAAGTGCCAAGGTTGACACTTCTTTGTTACTTGATTTTAGAAATGGTGTTGGTGATATACAGTATATACACACAAATGGAGTAATGGCATCTGATTGAATGGTGAATTCTGAGTCAAGAAAATGACAACGCACAGAAGTTAATTTTTCTTGGCACAAATATATATAGTACTATTGTGGCTATCTTATGTGTTGGATATAGTATTCAAGTTAGTTGGATATATTAAAGTTATAATTTTGGGATATCTGGGTATGTATTCTAGTCTTGCTGTATGTTAATGCATTAAAGGTTATAATGAAATATCTTTGTTAAGCAGTTCAATGTTTTTTCTGTGGTATTTTGTACTCATTTAACTTCACAGAATGCTTTTAAGTGCCTTCACTCATATGAATTGTTACTTTTGGTGCATTAAAAATGTAGGATTTAATCACCCAGTAGATGTTAATGCTCAGGTTTTCTGGGCACTATGAAAGCTAGTCACATTATGTATAGAGGTTAATTATTTGATACTCCTTTTCTGTTATTTATTTGTAGAATGTACAGTTTTCATAGAAAAGGTTTTCAAATGTTTTCCATTTAATACTTCCCTTTGTTCCTCTAAGAGAGCAGTTTCCTTTTTTTTCTGTATTGCTAGATTTCGTAACATTTTGTTTCAAAAGTGAGCAAAACATCTTTGAACTACAGGTGTGCTAGACTTTGTTTGCCATCTTTCATGATAACTGTTCTTAATGTATATTGTTATATTTGAAGACTTTTTTTTTTTTCTTTATTTTCAGTGGTATCAATTAAATTGATTTATGTGCAATAATAGGTTGATAAGTAGGTACAGTACTCTTCTCACTACAAAATTATGGGCATTTGTAATTGTAACTGTAAGGGTGAATATAGGTTTGCCATGTTTAAAAAAAATTGCCTTATATCACTAGGACCTCTACACATTATTATGTTTGATGGTATTAGCATTTCATGTTCACTTACAAGTCAATATCAAGTTACATTAGTGTTTTGAAATTACTGTTCAAAGCTTACACCCAAATTCCAATAATTTGTGAAACAATGATAAGGATTAGTTTCTGCTTCAGACAAGAGTGATGAATGCCAGCTTCCTTTCCTTTTTTCTTCTTTAAACGCTTAGAAAGTAGAGAACCCCATGTATTTGAAGATGGATGTTGTTACATACCCGTTTGTTGAAAATTTTGAGGTCGTCTTATGGTATAAACCACATCCATTCAGCATTTGAAACAATTTGAAAACTAAAAGAAAAGATGTATAAACCACATCCATTCAGCATTTGAAACAATTTGAAAACTAAAAGATGGTCGAATTAATTCTTACTTAAATGGTGAGTTCCCTGTGAAATTAACACTTAAACAAGAATTGATTATTGTTTATTTTTGTCAACATAACCTCAGTCTGGTATGGTGGAGTTCTCAAGGTTTTGCTATGAAACTTTGGAATTAAGCTTACTTTTTATGATGTGATGTGGTGTATAGATTTATTTGCATTCCAGTACTACAAAAAGGAAATGTTCTTGGCAAAGAAGCATTGTCATTTTGCCATCGATTTTTATTTTTGTTTATTTTTTCAGTTTTATTTAGCTTTCTTTCATTTGTACTTAGAAATATGCTTACCATATTTGGTCTTCCATGCTTTTTGCATGTAATCTACCTTAGTCACACCTTTGGGAGTAGCAAATTTCATCCAGATTAAGAACATTAGTTTTCATTATCATCTTCATCGTTTGTTCACGAAACCAGATAGTAACCAGAATTTGCTCTCCATTCCGAATGTATGGTAAATATAAATTTGTCAGCACTCTTGACAGAACATTGTTAATGTGAATACTTTTTAAAGTAGGATTTACCTGTGAGCTGTTCATGTTCTCTGTGTTGATTCTTTTTTGAATCTTTCCATTTGGACAAAGGCCATGTTGGAAGACTTCTTAAAAGTATTGAAAATATGTTGATTTTTATTCATATGCTTACATAAAAATTTTGTTTTTTGTGTTCTGAATGGAAGTTGTAAGTTATTGAGCATTTATTATATTTAAACGAGAAGTTATGTTCTTTCCAGAATGCTAGCTTTATGTCATTGTACTGTACATTACAACTTCAACAATTTTGAATGGTTAAAATTAAAGTAAAAAGAGCTTTTATCAGAAAATCATGAAATAAGGTTGATTTCTTGTATGATAGATATTTGAAAATTATAACATTCATTTAGATTTTTTAGGAAAATGACAGTTCCTTTTGAAGTTACCATGGTAACAAAAGATTTACCTACTTACTGTAATAAAAATGTTAAATAACAACTCTCTTAAGCATGTAAGTTTCAAATACAGTATCTGTGATATACATTTTTAATTAGGAAGAAACTAATGTTCAGAATGTAAAAAGAGAAGAAAATATATATTTTGTTTTTCAAATGCTATTTTAGTTTCCCAAGGATGGGTAAAATTTTCTATTTCCTTTGAAAACAAAAAAATAAACAGGAAAGTAAGGATTGTCCAGGTATAAAAAAAGATTAACACACTGTTGGTAAGAAACTACTATGTAATATAATGAGATTATCATTGATCAGGTAGAAATTGAAACTATGCAGAACTGCTGGATGATGATTATTACTATTGTATGATTTCATTGCTTGAATAGCCCATATGAACAAACACTAAAACACACTTGAATGAATATCCAAGACTCAACCAACAGTGAATGTCAAGTTTTGGAATTAAAGAAATTTTGTCAGAAGCTCCATCATTTTGTTTGTTGTGTAGAATATAGAGAAAAGAAAGTTATTAGGGAAAGTATAGATTTTATCAGAAAACCCTTTGTGCTACCTTTGTTTGTCAAGTATTTTGATGGTGATTTGGTTAAATTGCTAGGTAATAACAGTAATGATTCAACACCCATGCCTTCAGCAAAATTAGTCATGGCCTACTGACAAAGTTACAATCCTTTTTTGTCTTTACTCATTTTTCCTAGCAGAACTTTTCATTATGGTGAGCTACAGTCAAGAGCCCCAAAGACCCTTGTCCTGTTGCTGTTGTTGGATGGGCTTAGAAGACAGCAGCTGAGAAGCAGTGTCCTAGTGCTTTTATAAAGATAAACAGTACCCTTGGACCCCATGATGGTAAAATTCTGGCACAGTCAATAACTATTGGAACATCACTCCCGAATCACCTCGGTATAGATATAAACGCTACAACGGAACATCCTATCCCAAGTAAAATATCAATTCCTAAAGACTCCGAGAGTTAATAGAGTCAAAAAGGAACAAATAAAAACAAATTGGTAAACTCCAGTATCATAACACTGGAACCATACATAATGGACAATAATTCTAAAATAGAGAAAAGTAATTCTCCTAAAACCCCATCAACACAAGACAACTCATCACCGATGAATGTGAAAAAATAAAAAAGAAATAACTGTCGACTCAATCCAACGCTAGTTCATTTTGAACATATTTTTGGACCAGACAATTGGTCCAGATTTTTAATATTAAAAGCAGATCTCACCAGCCATTTTAGAGAAATTATTAAATATACACCCCACACAAGATATGGAATGTAGACATATCAAAAACAATGAATGGCTGATACAAACAACAACCAAAGCCCAATCAACAACCTTTCTACAAATAACCAGCATAAATGAAATAAAAGTAACAGTAACCAGCTGTGAAACACTAAACTATACACAAGGAACAGTGATGCTCCCAGACAATGATAAAAAAAGAGTTACCATCAAAACAAATCTTAATTGACTCCCTTAAATTAAGATACAACAACAAACATGACTTGGAATTATATACTGTCTGAACGACTGGAAGTTCAACCTCACCTTATGTTCTCCTGGGGTAAGAGCCAGGAGGACATAGCCACCAGACCGTGATCACCGTTATGAGAACTGTAGTGTCATGGACCAGTCGACTAGACCGCCCTTGCTGTGTTGAGGTTACGGTAGGTAAGCGAACACACAGCGAGGTGAAAGACAGAGGGAACCTTTCCCAGCCACAGAAGGGGTGACCGGAGGATGTCGGGGACTAAGGACCAAAATGAAGAATGGCTTTGGTAGTTAGTCCGCAACCCCTTCCTTGCCCTGTAGGGGAAAGAGGGGACATTACGTCTAATGTGTACCTGGAAGGCAGCAAAGATTAGGATACTCAAGATATGAAACTCACCTGCGTCTGACGTCTGGTTCAGCTTGTACGGCCCAAACTCTCTGTCCGAAGGTAAAAAGTCGGATGACAGGAAGGAAGAGAGAGCCAGTCACTCGCCTTTCACGCCCAATCATGCACGTACAACAGACGAGACACAACACTGACCTGTACAGGAGCTGGGTAAGTTTCACAACTTGTTGAGCAGCCACCACTGGCCCCAAGGAGAAGGTATCCAAGGACTAACGGGTAAAGTCCCGTAGGTAAAAAAAGGTGAATGTGGTCTGGGTGACCACACCCTCGCCCTCAGTACCTGCTGAACCGATAGATTCTTTTTGAATCCCAAGGTAGGCGCAATCCCTCTGATTTCATGAGCACTGGGGTGCAGAGTGCTGGTATCGTCCTCCCCAGCTGCTGCATACGCTTTCTTGATAATCTCTCAAAGCCATAAGGAGGTCGTGTTCTTGGACACCTCCTCCTTAGGGGTCCCAGTGCTAACAAAGAGTCGTCGACACTCGGGCCTGAGACGCCGAGTTCTCTTCAGATAGCACCATAGCACCCGCACAGGACGGAGTAGCAACTCGGCAGGGTCATTATCTACAAAGTCACTCAGGGATGGGATCGCGAAAGACTCAAATCGAGTGTCAGGGACCGCTGGATTCTGTCTTCGCTACGAACTCGGGACAAATTCGAGCGTCACCAATGCCCACCCCCTTGAGTGTTTAACCACAAAGGAAAGTCCCTGTAATTCGTTAATCCTCTTCGTTGATGCCAGGCCTAGCAAGAAGATGGTCTTGAGAGTAAGATCCCTGTCCGTGGCCTCTCGCATTGGCTCGTATGGGGCACGGGTCAGGCTCCACAAAATGATCCCCCTCAAATTGGGACCACCTTGACGTGGTGAGGGGGTTCTCGAACCTAGGGATCTATTTTTTTTTTTTATTATTTTTTTTTTCTGTAAGTTTGATCCCAAGTGTCCCACATATATATTAATGCTCCCATGTGTCCCACATATATATTAATGCACTTTAGGAATAATTTTGTGGATTTTTACACTTGTCAAAATTACCAAAATTAATAAATAGGAAAACATATCATAGCATGGAGTGAAGTTGAATCTGAAGCTAAATAGTGGGAACTGTGGTAGAACCATCATCTACCTGATAATGTTCGGACCTGGTTTTTCAGGCGGAACTATTCTGTGGAGCTGGACCACGGACTCCAAGGGGGCCTGGTTCTAGGAATAGGACTCTCGGTTTTCTGTCCGGTTAGCCAATGTTGTGATTAGGATGGGGATGACTGTATTATTACAATACATTCAATCCTAGAAAGCGGGGTTTGCTCACACTTGGGCCATACTAATCATGATGTGCCATCCCCCTTTTGGGATAGGGTAGGGACGTGGACATTTGGGAGACAGTTCCCACTTGTGCCATTAGTGGAACATTCAACTTCATAAAAAGCCAATACCTTTCCAAGATTTATTCATTTTTTTTATATATATATCCTTTATGCAAAGTAACCATGAAGATAGTAGCCTACCCCTGGACCCCATGATGGTAAAATTCTGGCACAGTTGATGACTAATGGAACGTCACTCCCGAATCTCCTTAGCATAGATATAAACGCTACAACGGAACATCTTGTTCCAAGTAAAATATCAATTCCTAAAGACTCGAAGAGTTTAGAAAGCCAAAAAGAAACAAATAATAACAAATTGGTAAACTCTAGTATTGTAACACTGGAACCATACATAAAGGACAATAACTCTAAAATAGAGACAAGTAATCCCCCTAAAACCCCATCAACACAAGACAGCTCATCACCGATGAATGTGAAAAAATTAAAAAGAAATAACTGTCGACTCAATCCAACACTAGTTCATTTTGAACATATTTTTGGACCAGACAATTGGTCCAGATTTTTAATATTAAAAGCAGAAAAGCAGATCTCACCAGCCATTTTAGAGAAATTATTAAATATACACCCCACACAAGACATGGAATGTAGACATATCAAAAACAACCTTTCTACAAATAACCAACATAAATGAAATAAAAGTAACAGTAACCAGCCGTGAAACACTAAACTATACACAAGGAACAGTAATGCTCCCAAACAATGATGAAAAAGAGCTACCATCAAAACAAATCTTAATTGACTCCCTTAAATTAAGATACAACAACATACATGACTTGGAATTATATTACATGACTTGGAATTATATACTGTCCCAAGTAGAAAGGATGCAAATAAACATATTAAAATAGTCAAAATAAAATTTACAAACCAGGAACTACCACGACAAATAAAAATTCTAGGACTAAATAGAGAAGTTCTCCCCTTTGTCCCTAAACCTCTCCAGTGTTCTAACTGTCTAAAATATGGCCATTCCACCAAAAGATGTAGAAATAACGCTATATGCGCTGTATGATCTGAAGACCACACAACAAATTGGAAATGCAAAACCTTCAAATGTGTAAATTGCAAATTAAATCATCATGCAAAATCTAAAGACTGTATATTTTATCAATATTATACAGAATTACAAATGTTAATGGACAGAACTGGTATGCCCGTTAACGAAGCCAAACTCGAAGTGAAGGTGAGAGGAATCAGTGACCCAGCAAAACTACATTCATATTCAAATGTTGTAACAACTCATAATAAACATAAAGAATCTCAACACAGAATAGCTGTGACACACCTCTCCCCCTCCTCTACTATTCATAAAAGCCCAAGAGTAGCCTACAGTTGCAACAGACCTCCCCAGTAACAAGCCCAGTTAATCGTTCAGAAACGATTTCCAATATGGAAAAATCAATAGAGGGAAAAATCAACAGAGGTTAATAATTCAGATCTGGAAACTCATAATGCACTAACATCATCCACAGAAAACTTAATTGAGAAAAATAACCATAATAAAAAAAGGAAAGTAATTGACAGAACTCCCCCTAAGGGAAAAAAAAACCTAACATTCCATTCACAGATCAATCTAGCAAAACCCCAGTCTCACCCATTAATCAGAAACAGATTACATTAACTGCATCACAAGTGGAAATCCATAGTATTCCACAATCCAAGACAAATATAAATAACGATTCCCCAAATATGGATAAATCAACTAACTCTTCTGCACTCTCATCACCAAAATCAATGCAGAAACTTTCAATTAAACATCCCACTGAAGAATCAAAAACCCATAAAATTAATCAAATCACAACCACATCAAATCAACCCTCAACAAGACCAAAGAATAATAACAATAATAATAAACCTAAAAATTCAAATCAAAATTTTATACCAGCACATCGGAGATCCAATATACCTATACCAGAAATTCCTAATGAAAATATTTCAACATCCAGTAATGGAGACATAATTGGAACCCAGAGATTAGCACCGTTCCTTCAACACTCGGAACATGATTTATCTTGCGGATGTCAAGAGTGTTTCATCATTACGTACAATCGTTTACCTAACAAAATTGAAAATATAACCCGAAATTTCATAAATAACTTTACTAGGTTCCGAAAATGCCCTTTAACATTCCATCAAGATGGCGAACTATGCTCAGAATCCTTAAAACTAAAGAAAAACATGATCAAAACTCAAATAGATTTGCTAATAAGGAAATATGAAGAAGAACCGATCAATGCATCAAATATTCAGCAACCAAACCTAGCTACAAAGAAACCACAAAGCAACACAAACTCCCTTAAAATGTTACGGGATATAGCTAAATCATCAATTAACTTACAAAATCTAACGCCAATCCCACCAAACAATGACCAATAAAACAATTCAGTGGAACATGAATGGATTTTCTACTCGGCTTCGGCTAGGAGAAATCCAGAGAATATCTGTTTGCATATGTCTGCAGCATATTGGTACAACTCCTAAGAACTTTAGAAACTATAAATTAGCTTGCCACTCACCAGTAGCGGATGGCAAGCTAGGAGCAGCTATACATGTTCATAACGATTCAACTTATGAACCCTTAAATATTACATCATTACCATATCATATAACTGTAATCAAATTCCATATGCCAGACAATCAAATTATAATCAGCCAAATTTTAACTCAAACTTTAGTGATTTACCACAAATACTAAATAATTTAAATGGGCCCCTACTAATAGTAGGCGACTGTAATGCCCATAATCCATTATGGGACAGCACACGCGCTAGTAACTTGGCCGGCACAAACATCGAGAATAGCATAAATGTTCAGTATTTATATTGCCTGAATGAAAGTGATTCACCAACGTACTTCTCAAAAACTCATTTAACCTTCTCTTCAATAGATATTTCATTATGCTCACTGGAATTAAACTAAAAATTGGAATGGAATGTCCTAGACGATTCATACGCAAGTGATCACTTTCCAATTGTTTTAAATTATTTGAACAACAAAAAACAATAATTTCCCATAAAATGTAACTTAATGAAAGCTGACTGGGGATAGATATAATTTACAAACTAGAAATATCCCTCCCCTTCCACTAAATCAAAACAATGACGTCACAAATGATTTCTTTTCCAGTTTTGTAATCAGTGCTGCAGATAAATGCATCCCCAAAACTTCTTCAACCCCTAATATATTCCCCGTTCCATGGTGGTCTAACAATTTATCTCTCTTAAATCAAACCAAATACACTCTGGCACGTAATTTGAATAGACTAAAGTCTAGATTAAACACCCTTAATAAAGGCCCTTGTAATATAAACAAACTAAGCAAGATAATAGTTATAAATATAACTATTGATCACATTAAACCACTTTACAATAAATATGCAAAATTTCGGAAAACAAAAATATTTCAAAAAAGCTCAATCGTGGAAAAATTATATTTCGGAGTTGTCACCAAATACTTCAATTAAGGAAATATGGCACAAAATTCGTAAAATCAATGGTAAACATATAAGACCACCTAGAAGCCCAATACAATATAATGGCAAACTAAATCATAACCTACGAGATATTTCAAATATATTAGCCAAACATATAGAAGATATTAGCGCTTATTCTAATTTAGATGAACACTTCAGAAGAATTAGAACACTTAATTTTGAAACTAATGAGGGCCTTGATTATAATCTAGAATTCAATATGAGTGAACTTAATTTCGCCCTAAAATCATGTCGATCAACAGCTCCGGGTCATGATACGATTTCTTTTGAAATGATCCAAAATTTAGCTACACTAGCTAAATAATTCTTATTAAAGTTATATAATAACATATGGCTAACGCATGTCTTCCCAACTAAGTGGAGACATGCAATAATCATACCCATCAGTAAACCAGGAAAAGACCCTAGCAACCCCACTAATTATAGTCCAATATCTCTAACAAGTTGCTTGTGCAAACTGTTGGAGAAAATGGTTAGTTTGAGATTAACAAGTGTCATAACAAAATACTCAATTTTATCACCTACCCAATCGGGATCAATAGCTGGTAGGACCTACACTAGACCCATTAACTCAATTAGAAGATCGTATTAAAAAAGGATTTGAAAAGAAAAAGCTGACAGTGGCTATTTTCTTTGATATAGAAAAAGCATATGATACCACATGGAGGTACAATATTATGCACAAACTCCACAGGTCCGATATTCGAGGTCATCTTCCAATATTTATCAACATTTTTTTTTTAAATCGCACATTTCAAGTACGCATAGAAAATACATATTCAGATTCCAACATACAAGAGGAGGGTATCCCCCAGGGCAGTGTTTTGAGCTGCATCTTATTTGCGCTGGCAATAGATGATATTACTCTGAGCCTGCCGGAGGGTGTACAAAATGGTTTGTATGTTGATGATTTTGTAATATATTATTCAAGTTATTCTCTGAGACATGCTCAAAGAATACTTAATATAACAACAAATAATATAACCATTTGGACTAACTCAGTAGGTTTCAAGTTGTCGATAAATAAAACAAATGGCATTATCTTCTACAAAGACAAAAGATGGTTGAAACAACAAACCATTAAGTTATATCTTTATAATGAAGAGATAAATATGTGCAATAGTGTTAAATATTTGGGTATAATTTTTGACCAACATTTAAATTGGGAAGATCATATCAAATTTATCAAAGCCAAAGGATCTAAAGCCCTTACATTATTAAAGAAAATCTCACACACCAAATGGGGTGCAGGACGAGATACAATGTTAATGTTGTATAATCCAGTAGTACTATCAATTATAAATTATAGCTGTCCAATTTATTCAACTGCTTCAGAAGCAACTCTAAAATCTCTAGATGCTTTACATCACGAGGGAGTGCTTATATGTACAGGAGCCTTCCGCTCATCTCCAATTGTCTCTATCCTAGCAGAAGCAGGCCAACTGTCTCTAAAATATTACAGAGATCTAATAACTTTAAGAAGAGGCTTATCCCTTCAAGCAAGCACATCTCCTGTATCAAATAAATTTCTCAATATAATCAAAATACAAATAATAACCCAAATCAAAACTCATTTACTAAAAAAACTAATCATCTATTGAATTTACATAACATGATACACAAATTTACCCAAGAAATAATTCAGATCACACCATGGACACTAAAAAGAGTAAAGATATGCACAT
This sequence comes from Macrobrachium rosenbergii, assembly GCF_040412425.1. Classification (NCBI taxonomy): domain Eukaryota; kingdom Metazoa; phylum Arthropoda; class Malacostraca; order Decapoda; family Palaemonidae; genus Macrobrachium; species Macrobrachium rosenbergii. The sequence goes on from NC_089761.1 coordinate 66,259,647, forward strand.
ATTTATCATATCTTTCAAAGAAATATATGTTCAACACAGAAATGTACCATCAACATGCCATGGAACACATAAGACGGAAGGGTAATCCCTTCATAATCTATACAGATGGATCCAAAAATGAAGCTGGAGTGGGCTCATCACCCTATTCAAGTAATGAAACTATCCAAATGGGCCTTCCTCTAATATCATCAGTATTTACAGCTGAATTAACAGCCATACAATTGGCTCTCCAGATTATATCCAAAAAAGGACTTCCCTCAGCACTCATATTGAGCGACTCAAGAGGTGCAATTGAAGCAATAGGATCATTTAAATCAAATAATCACCTTGTCCAAAATATCCAACGGGAAATTCATCAGTTAATTACAAACGGCCTTCAAGTTCATATTTGTTGGATCCCAGCCCATGCAGGCATTGAGGGTAATGAGAAAGCAGATAAAGCTGCTAAATTGGCTTGTACAATCCCCCCAACTATTACGAAAGCTCCCATATCAGACTGGCTAGCATCAGTTAAACCTTTAATTTATAGGGATTGGCGAAATGATTGGACAAATATACCCCCTCAAAACAAACTAAGACAAATTAAGAACGGAGTTAAAAAGTGGCATTCTTCTACCCAAAAACAAAGAATTAATGAAGTAATTTTAACAAGACTCAGAATAGGGCATTCCAGACTCACACATGGTCATCTGATGTCAACTCCGCACACAAATCCAATAACTTGTGAAAGATGTAACATCCCAATAACAATCTAACATATCTTGATTGACTGTCCCAGATGGCAACATGAAAGAAATACTTATTTACAAAATAAATCAATAAAGGATATTCTAGCTGAAAGTAATAACTTTTCAATTAATAATATCATTCTCTTCTTAAACAAAATTAAATTAATAAATAAAATATAATTTTTCCCCCTCTTTTTTTTCTCCCCTTTTCCCTCTTTTTTACCCTCGATTTTTTTATTTTAATTTTCCCCCTTTTTATTATTTATTTATCTAATTACTTATTTACTATTTATGTATTCTTCCCCCCCTTTTTTTCCAGCCCGAGATGAACCCAAAAAGGGTTCAAAGGTCTGGTTAAACAAATCATTTGTATAACTATAAAGATAAACATCAAAGTCTTGGAATCATTGCACCTCAACCGCTGATGTAATGAACTGTAATCAAGCCTGTTTTCTGTCTCTCTTGGTAGCTATGTCATTTTTCATTCTTCCTTCTATCAAAACAGACTACAATAAGTACCCAAAAATTATTTTGAAAATGGAAAGTTTTGCACTTGAAACTTTGAACGGAGGGTGGAGATGGATGGCAAGCCTCTCCACCTTTAAAACTGGAGTACCTGACTTGACTGAGCAAGGGGAAACCTTATCAAACCTTTCCCTCAGTGCTGGGTCTAAACTCAACAAAATAATGGCCCTGGGCACTGAGAGCAAGGGGCATATTTAGGTGGGTCTCCAAGGCACCTGCCTTTTTAAAGAGATATAATATTCCTCCCCTCGTATTGCTCCCCTGGACAGAGGGAACCCATACTGAATTAATTAAATTTTGTTCCTACACAAATACAAACGCTCAGTCTTTACATAGGGATAACTTTCAGCAAAGCTGGAAAGTCCGGCCGTTAAACTTTTGCCAGGAGGTCATGGTAAGTTACCTATGGTAGGGGCGGAAGCACTGCCCACCCAACCTGTATGCATTCAATCTCTTCAGTTTACTTTTGGCCGCACTCTCGACAAGGCGTGCTTTTCTTCTCTGTCCTGCCATTCGGCCTTTTTCCTCTTGCTGTGTAGATCGCGATGGCCAAGACGTTATGGGTTCATGTTGCAGTCGAGTGTTTCGTGTAAGGATTTGACTTACTTAACATGGCAAGTTTTCCTCCACTCCCTCAAAATGTTAATGCACAAGTCCTACGGTTGTGTTGGTCCCAACTGCATGCTCAGAACCAGTCAGAATTTACTGCCTTGCCTCTTTCCTGTCCTTTGGGAGGGTTGGGAGTTGTACGGCTCACTCCCTTTCCTTAGGTACAGATATATTTATTTTCATTTCTCTCAGGGTGGGAAATTTATTCCCTTCCTGAGGGGGGCGGGGAGAAGCATATTATTTGTTTTGTTTCAAGCCCTACAGTTCAGAGCTTGTTTTGCCTCTGGACTTCTGTCTTCTTGCGAGATAGTTGTCTGCCCTGCTGCTCACCTGTAATTTGGACAGCGGCGTGTTCCTGGGAGCCCCTCTACATTCTCTTCGCTCTCCCAGTGTTGCCACTTCACGTATTGGTGTACCCCATCCAACTCATTAGTTCTGTGGTGGAAGCTTGGAACCAAGCAAGATTTGACGGTAGTTTGTTCTTTTCAGGGCTCCCAGGGACGGGGGCGTGTCCTATCATCATAGGGCAACTCCTCTTTTGAGTATCTTACTGAACTTTCGTCATTGTAGAGGTCTCCTCCTCTGTTGACGATGCACATTCCATTGACAGTATTAGGTCATCTCCTCTGTCGACGGTGTGAAGTCCCTTGACAGTAGAGCACTTAGCACGTATCTACATAGAACTTCTTATTGTAGGACATCCCCTGGGGTTATCCTATCATCTTCTCTCTATACAGTGCTGATGAATGGGGTTGCAGTAGCATGCTCAACACAGACATCAGTCAGATACATTCAAGGATGAGGGATGTATGTCAGACAAGTTCAGTCACTGGAGTTTATGCTCATGCACAGGTACAGTGTTCCACTTCTTTGGCAACATGAAGTGGTTGAGCATGCCTACTTTCCCTTATCAGTTTCTACTACCAGATTGGTTTCAATACCAATAATGTGTATACAAGAAGAACTTTTAAGTTCATGGAATTTTGAACAATGGTTCTTATCTATGCTAAACCACTTTCACTTCCGGCATCAATGATATCTCACTGATAAGAACAGTGGAAGTGATTGAGATGCTGATCTCTTTCTTTTCTAGTTGCCTTCCCTACCGAGATAGGTAGGAAGATAAGACCTATCATATGTTGGACCTATAGAATACACATGACTGAAGTATTCCAACTGATATAACGTTTTGTTTTGTACCTAAATGTTACTTTCGGTGGCATACCCTTCCTCTCTCTAGCTAAGGGGAAAGGAATGATATCTGGCATATATTGATAGATACCTTAGTTTCTTGTCTGATCTGGAGACTAAGTTCTAAAAACTTATTTTCAGTCAAGGAAGGGTGTCTGGAGCCCGTTTCCTTGGTCCTCATGCTATTGTGTTACTCCTGTGAGGAGTGGGAGGTGTAGGCAGTATTTGCTGTTTACAATCCTCAGTGTGATAACAACAACAGCACGATACTAACATGGTCCCCAAAGGTCCTAGTGTCCTTACATGCAGGTCTGCGACAGTGTAGTGCTTGGACAGACAGAAGTACTCTCAGTATGATGGCCAACAAGGAATCAAAAGTGAGATGGTACTTTTTCGCTGAATTCAAGGATAGGATGGTTGTTTTTAACTTCGGTTCTCGCTCAAGCTCAAAAGAAGATTGATCATACTCTTTCTTCTCCCGATTTCTTGTTGTTGGCTCTGTTCTGATCTGCTTATTCTGCATATTCGCAGGTGATCAGTTAGATTGATCGTATGACTTCTGTGTTACCCCCATAATCTAGTCTTTCAATCCAAAGTTAATGACTAGTTCGTTAGTTTCGAACTCCCTGAGAAACGATGACAAAGGAACCCTTTCTCTAGCTAAAGATCTGATCAACTGAACATACTGTGAAACTTCCTATTGGACATCAATACATTTCAGGTCAGATCTCCCAAAGTCATCCATTTGTCTGTCACACTCAGAAAGGACATGTAGTTCAAGTACTTTGATACATAGAATGTATTTGTGAAATTCACATTCATATCCTCTTCCCATGGAGTGTTGACCATAAGCAAAGGGATCATTTGCCTGCCTAGGGGAATAACCTTCCGAACATACCCCACCATTTCCTGGTGGTCATCAGTACGTTTGAGGCAACATTTCTAGGGGCCACAGTCAGCCATCGATCTATGGCATTTATGAAGAAACTGTCAATCTGGTACTAGGGTAGAATGTAGTTGTGCAGGTCACATTCTTATCCTTTCACCTTGGGTTATTGTCCATGTGTTCTTGAGTTCCTTTTCCTTGGATCCTGGTGGATCCTGGTGGATGCTCAATAAGGTGTGCAGCTACAGGGAGAAAGTGTTGGGGGTACTGGCTTCTTACTTTCCTCCTGTTTTCCGTCCTCTTCCAGTGGACAGAGGAAGAGTAAACAAGCCATTATGAGCTGGACTGGCATGCATGCAGTTGTCCTACATGACTGAGTATCCAATCTATAAACCAGTTTTGTTTGGATTAATAGATGCATTTCCTACCTTCTCTCTAGCAAGGAGAGAGAAGGACTGACTATGGGCAAGCTAGTTCGTTATTTTAGCTACATAGTCTTTGACTTTGTGGGTTCGTTCATACCTTTTGAATCAAGGGTTTTCATACTTTTCCTTTGATTTGAAGTGCCCAGAAGTCTGGCAGTTGAACATCACACATGCCCAACAGACCAGAGGTATGGTATCCTTCCTTTGCTCCTCCATGACCAGTAAGAGACTACCAGGTGAGCCAAACTACTTGTCAGTTCAGAGAATTACTTGGAATCCCCCCTGCAATGGTAAATCTCCATATGTAAAGACTGAGGGTTTGTATTCGTGTAGGAACAAATTTTTAATTAATTTCTATTTTTCCTAACATACAAACCTGGGTTCTTTACATAAATGGCCCACCTCTTATCACCCCTCATTCTTTTACCTGGGCCAAAAGGTAAACTGAAGAGGTTGAATGCATACCAGTTGGGTGGACAGTACTTCTGTCCCTACCATAGGTAACTGTTACCATAACCGCCTTGCAAAAGTTTAACAGCTGGACTTTCCAGCTTCGCTGAAAGTTGTCCATTTGTAAAGAGGTTTGTTTGTTAGGAAAAATACAAATTAATTAAAAATGTGTAATTTTTTTTGTAATACAAATCCCTCATCCTTTGCTGCTTCCTTGATTTTATTTGATTTTACCTATCAAAAAGTAAATTGAAATGACAGTAAAAGGCCATGGCTTCTGGCCACATGTCTACGTCCGTTTCCCTCATCCTATGATGTTCTGCATACAGCCTCTCAGTCCCAGTTCCATCTTCAGATTCTCAGAAGTCATCGTCTTCCTCAGTTTCTGTGGTCCTGAGAAGATGTTGGAAGAAGAGGGACTTTGCACTTTCTCCTCATAAGAAGATTCCCCATCTACATTTGGCTTCCTGCTCTCCTTCTCCCATTTTGCTAGGGGGGGTGGGGTGTTAGTTTCTCAGCATGGCCATATTCCATCCAAGGAGGTTATGGGCACACACTCCATGTCCATTTCTATGAGGAAACCACACGACCACTCGATCTCGGCTGTATCTTTTCCTGATCACTGCGAAGTTATGAATCTTCATAGAACAGCAGTTCAGGCTTTGCCTGAAATAGGATCAGCTCAGGCCCTGCCTGAGGTGATTGTTATTCATTCTAGCAATACAGAATTGTTTACTAGACAGTTGACTGTAAGAAGGAAAGATGACAAGGCTCCCGACAAGAAATAAAACCTTATACGTCTGTGGCCTCCTTCTCAATCTCGTTTTCTCGACTATGACGTTCCTGCACGTATGGCTGTTCATCCACGTTGTGCTTCACCTGCAACAGTAATCTCGCCACTCCAGCTTCAAGGACGTGATTCCTCTCCTCAGGATTCATCTCACGTATGGCCGCGACAACAGTCCCGACCACAACAAATCCCCGCATGACAGAAGTAACATTGAGAACGTTCCCTACTAAATGAGTAGGGAATGTTCTTAACGTTACTCTCCTGATCGCCCACGCAAGGTTCATCGGCCTGCTTCTACATCCAGGCCTCCATCTCCACTTCTCTCTACTTTTTGGGGATTCAAAGGATATAAAGAAAGTACCTCTTTTCAACCTAAGAATGAGTTTAATATTTCAGATTCTCATCATGCACCAGCCTCGAAGGTTTTAGATCCTGAACGTGCATACGTTCCAGTTGTTCAACAAGATGAAGTAGAAGTTGGAGATTCCTTAGACAGAGGTGATAGCAGTTCTAGAGGTTTACATTTGGAGGATCCTCTACCACTCGATCTTGATGCTAATGAGCTAGCCAAGACATACAGTGACATTGTTGATATGATTAGAAAGTACAATGACTTGGAAGAAACTGCGACCGCTCCTTCAGACCAGTCCTCAGGCCTTGAAAAGTTCCAAGGCCCCAAGAAAGAAGCGAAGACCTCAGTAGGATTACCCTTGGCTGATCTCACTGATTTTGCCTTAGAACAGGTAGATGCTCTTGTCTGTGGAAAGGACAATTCACTACATTTGGGGCGATCCTTTAAGTTACCTCTACCTCCTCTTCATAGGCACAGGTGTTTTTATGCCATCCCAAGAGGTCACCCTGTAAGAGACCTCGTCGCGCCGATCATGGTCTCTTTCGAGCGCACGTGTGTGTGCGTGCGTCATACCTTCAGAGGGACCCAGACAGAGAGAAAAACAAGAGCATCCTATTTTCTCTCTCTCAAGGAATGCAACCTCTAACATACAATATTTCCATCTGTTTCTCCCTAACCATTGTTGTCTCGATTTATGTACAATCACCACTACTTGCATTGCCATGCAAGCATTCTAATCATGTACTCATAATGTTCCACCGAATCTTCTGTATCAAACTGTATGTATCTTTCTGCTTGTGAAGACACCAAACGTCTAGCCATTTCACATATATTGTAAAGTCTCCGCTGAGCAAGTTTTCTATGGTGACGTCCCATTTTCTTTGCCTCTACAATTCGTCACGCCTGGCATGCCGGGTCACATAAATCCAATCATTTAAACTATGTATATAATTGTTTACCTGTCTTCGATTTGTGTACCATGTATTTTTCTTTCACTGGCATCAAGGTTGTATTCAACTTCAATTCTGTCTATTTGCATATTGTAAAGTGTACTTGTTCGCTGTATTTATTGTTAATTATTATCGACCTCAGGTCACCCTTGCTCCCATTGTACTCCGTGGCGCGATGTCAGTCTGCTGCTATATAAACTGCCTGGATCATGAATAAAGTAGCAGTACTCTTTTACCTGCTCGTTTTTTTGCACCTCTTAAAGTGGTGACCCCGAGTGGTTCCCGGAGTCATTAGCGGACCCATACAGCGACTCAGTCTTGGCTCCAGGAACTAACTCATGCCCCTGATGGTCTAACTATGCTGCTGTAACCAGTGTTCAGGTGTGCTGACTCTCGTCGGCAAAATCACCAGTGTCATTAGCAGACTCACTCGGCGCGCTTCCAAGTGCGTTTTGACGCGAGTATCCCACTCCAAATTAAGAGGGCAAGAACGAGCATGGGCGCAGACATCCCGTCCCTCGTTCAGTTAACCGCTAACCTTGCGGATTCAGATGTCTACCTCCCTCCCATATCACCCGCCCCCGCCCCTGTGCCGAGGCTCTCACGCTCCTCCACACCCCTGCCCGCACCCCGCACTCTCCCCTGCCCGGGGCCCTCCCGCAGGACAAGCAACAACCGCCCTGTCCATAAAACTGCTGCCGTTCACGCAGGAGAATCTGTCAGCATGGCTGTACAGGGTCGAGAGTCAAATCAGGCTGGTGGAACTCAACGACGAGGTGCTACAGGCAGACACAGTACTCAACGCCCTGCCGGAGGAGGTCTACAGGAAGCTCGTCCTGTGGGTGTCCGCCGCACTCCCCCTCACCTACCACCTCCTGGAGAAGTCCCTCCTTGAGGCATGCTCCCTGCCGGTCGCCGAGCGGGCTGCCCACGCCCTCGACCTCTCCGTCAGCTTGCGGCAGGATCAGAGCATCATGGAGTCATGGGGCATGATACAGGACCTCCTCACCCTCCCCGACACCGACGGCAGTGGAAAACAACTCGAAATAAGCCTGTCGCGGGAGCTCCTCTGTCAGCTCCTCCTGGAGGTCCGCACGCAAAAAATGGGGGAGGTGGCGGCCAGCACGACAGGCCGCCATGGCAACAGAAGAACCCAGGGGCCCAGGGCCAGTAGGCTTCTACGTCTGCGACACCGTCTCCGGCAGGATGATGTTGGTCGACACGGGGGCCGTTAGATCAATCTTCCCGCTATCCAGAGAGGACCGCGAGCGAGCACCGGACCCGGCTGCCTCCCTGACGGCCGCCAAAGGGTCCCCCACCTCTCCTATGGCACCAGGCCCCTGTCGATCTCTATCCTTGGCCGGAGATATTCCTGGGACTTCGTCGTCGCGGACGTAAGGACCCCGCTCCTGGGTGCGGATTTCCTTGCCCACTTCTGGCTGGCAGTCGACGTCGGTCAGAAGCGCCTCCTAGACACCGACTCCTGTCAGTTCCCCCCGTTAGCAACGGGCCCAAGGCGCCCACCATCTGCTCCATTGCCCCCCACCAGTACTCACAGCTGCTGAAGGAGTTCCCTGACGTGTTCAGGCCCGAGCTCCGCCAGACACCCAGGGCCCCAGCCAAACATGGCATCTGCCATCACATAAAAACAAAGGGGGACCCTGCTCACGTGAGGTTCCGGAGGCTTCCCCCTCGGCGCCTTCAGGAGGCCAAGAACGCATTCGCCGAAATGGAGCAGATGGGAATATGTAAGAAGGCCTCCAGCCCGTGGCCTCCCCCCTCCACATGGTGCAGAAACCGGACGGCTCCTGAAGACCCTGCAGCAACTACAGGTGGCTCAACCTCGCAACGGAACCTGACCATTACCCCCTGCCGAACATGCAGGATCTCACGGCCTCCTTCAATGGGGCCAAAATATTCACTAAATTGGATCTCTTGAAATCTTATTTCCAGGTACCAGTCGCACCAGAGGACATACTGAAGACCGCTGTCATCACACCTTTCGGGTCCTACGTGTTCGCCTTCTCCACCTTCGGCCTGAGGAACGCCGGGGTGACTTTCCAGTGGCTCATGGACAGCATCCTTGGGGGACCTGAAGTTCTGATTCTGCTACGTGGATGATATCCTTATATTTTCCAGGTCCCACAAGGAGCACCAGGAGCACATCCGGGCAGTCCTGCAGCGCCTGCAGGAGAACGGCCTCATCGTACGCTTCGACAAGTGCACCTTCAGCGGCCAGAAAGCTGACTTCCTGGGCCACGAGGTATCCCCAGATGGTGTCAGCCCGCTCACATCCAAAGTCGCAGCCATCACCAGGTTTCCCGTCCCCACCTCCGTCAAGGCCGTCCAGGAGTTCCTCAGGATGGTGAACTACTACAGGAGGTTCATCCCCGGATTGCACACACCATGGCCCCCCTGACGGAGACCCTGAAAGGCCAACCAAAGTCCTTAGTGTGGGGACCCAGCCAGCAGCAGGCCTTCTCCCTGACGAAGGCCACCCTCGCTGAGGCAACTGACTTGGCCCACCAGGATCCCGCCGCCCCCCTCCAGCTGACGACGGACGCCAGCAGCGTCACCTGTGGAGCTGTCCTGGAACAGGTCATCGACGGCGCCCGCCAGCCCATCGCCTTCTTCAGCAAGAAGCTCAACCCCGTAGAGGCCCACTACAGCACCTTCAACAGGGAACTCTGTGCAGTGTACCTGGCAGAATGGCATTTCAAGTTCCTCCTGGAGGGCACGCCCTTCACAGTCTACACGGACCACCAGCCGCTGGTCCACGCCTTCACCAAGCAGGGGGACGCATGGTCTTCCAGACAGCAGCGACACCTCTCGGCCATCGCTGAGTTCACCTGCTCCGTCAAGTACCTCCCCGGCAGGAAGAACCCTGTGGTGGACGCCCTCTCCAGAGTCGAGTTTAACACGGTGCAGCTTGGGATCAACTACGAAGACCTCGCCAGGGAGCAGGCCACTGACCCAGAGACCCCAGCCTACCGCACCGCCATCACGTCCCTGAAGTGGAGGGACGTGCCCCTCGGCCCCAGGAGCCCAAATCTCCTCTGTGACGTCAGTACCAGCCAGCCCTGCCCCCTGGTGCCCACTTCCCGCCGCCGCCAGGTATTCGATGTCATCCACGGGCTGTCACACCCCTCCGGCAGGATGACGGCCAAGCTGCTGTCAGAGAAGTTCGTCTGGCATGGAGTGCAGAAGGACGCAAGGTCCTTGGCAAGGCAGTGCCTGCAGTGCCAAACCACCAAAGTGGGCGTCACACCGAGCCTGGGGTAGATGAGTTCCTGCAGCCAGGGCTGCGGTTCGGCCATGCTCACATCGACGTCGTTGGGCCCCTTCCCCCGTCAGGCGGGTCCAGATATCTCCTGACGGTGGTCGACCGCTCAACGAGGTGGCCCGAAGCCATGCCAATGCAAGAAGTCACCGCCAGCGCATGCGCCAAGGCCCTACTCTCCAGTTGGATCAGCCGCTTCGGCATCCCAGACCACATCACAACCGAGTTGTGGTCCACCCTGGCTCGGCTGCTAGGGACAGCTCATCACGCCACCACAGCCTACAACCCCGCTGCCAATGGCTTGGTCGCGCGGATTCACAGGTCCCTGAAGGCGTCCCTTATGGCCCGATGCACCGCCGAGGACTGGAAGTACCAGCTGCCGTGGGTCCTCCTCGGGTTGAGAACTGCCCCCAGAGCTGACGGCGCCCCGTCCGCAGCTAAGAAAACCTACGGCGAGCCCCTCGTGGTCCCAGGTGAGCTAGTTACAGGGGACCGCCACAACCCATCTGTCCAGAGGCTTCACGACATGGTTGGCAAGTTCGCCCCCTGCAAGCGGACATATACCGACAGGTCGGCCACCTTCACGTCGCCCGGGCTGTCCTCCACCACCCACGTCTTCGTCAGGGATGATGCCGTCCACCCACCACTGACCAGGCCCTACAGGGGGCCCTTCCCCGTGCTGGAGCGGAACAACAAGGCGTTCTTGCTTGCCCTTTAAGGGAAGAATGACTGGGTGTCAGTAGACCGCATCAAGCCCGCCCTCCTGGAGGAGGACACTGCACCCTCCGACTGGGCAGCCGTCGCCGCAGCCGGCCCCTCGTAAGGAGCAGGCACTGCCCCCGGAAGCACCTGCTCGCACCCGCAGTCAGCCACCCCCATACACAGGGCGTCCCCCTGATGTCCTCACGCAGCCGTGGCACCCTTCAGCGCCCCAGCAGATACGCTGACTAATCAGACGTTACCCACGTCTTGGGGGGGGAGTATTTGTAAAGTCATTTGTAAAGTCATTTGTAAAGTCTCTGCTGAACATGTTATTTGTAAAGTCTCTGCTGAGCAAGTTTTCTATGGTGACATCCCATTTTCTTTGCCTCTACAATTCGTCACGCCTGGCGTGCCGGGTCATGTAAATCCAATCATTTAAACTATGTATATAATTCTTTACCTGTCTTCGATTTGTGTACCATGTATTCTTCTTTCGCAGGCATCAAGATTGTATTCAACTTCAATTCTGTCTATTTGCATATTGTAAAGTGTACTCGTTTGCTGTATTTATTGTTAATTATTATCGACCTCAGGTCACCCTTGATCCCATTGTATTCCGCGGCGCGATGTCAGTCTGCCGCTATATAAACTGCCTGGATCATGAATAAAGTAGCAGTACTCTTTTACCTGCTCGTGTTTTTGCACCTCTTAAAATATTATGCTACTGCATTGTATTCATTAATCTGTCTCGAATCTCATGCATTTGGCCATATGTGGAATTTTCTGGCCTTTCCATTGATATATGTTTTATCACTGTACATTTATTATGTCTCTCACAATCACCATCTGTTTGTCTGCCGACAAACACAGATGTCCGAAACATTACCTCTGTTTTGCCCTGTCTGTGTGTAGATGCTACTTTGCGGCTCGCACCAGCCAATAACAACTTCAAAGATTCTGCACATTCAATTAGTAAGGAACCACCAATAAACCAGTCAACACCCAGCCAGTATGTCACTCAATCCCGTCCTTACACTGGTGACCCGGAAGTGACCCGAAGGAGCGATGGCAGACGTCCGACCCAAATGACGACCCATGCGCCAACGAACCCTTCGCCGCCTCCCTGCTTCCCACTGTTCCCAAGTCTTCAATAGATGTCTGACCTTCCAAGATGACCTGCGCCACCACCGGAGCCCTGGACGCCTCCTCCAGGAAGCCTGATACCGCCCCCGTACTCGTACCAGACGAGCTGACCTACAAAGGACCGCCCGATGTCATCCTTCATCCTGCTGCCATCCCCCTCGAGCTGGCTACCAAAGGATCAGCAGCCGTCATCCTTCAGCCTACTGCTGTCCCCCTCGAGCTGGCTACCAAAGGCTCATCTGACGTCACCCTTCAACCCGCTCCCGTCCTCCTCAAGTTCCTGCCGGCCGGCACCACCCTTCAGCCTCCTACCCACCCCAAGCCCAAGCCCTTCGCACCCATTCCAATTGTCAGCAAGACGATTTCCACATCGATGCCTTGCTTGGTGGGGGAGTATCGTAAGAGACATCGTCGTGCCGATCGCGGTCTCTTTCGAGCACACGTGTGTGTACATGCTTCATACCTTCAGAGGGACCCAGACAGAGAGAAAAACATGAGCATCCTGTTTTCTCTCTCTCAAGGAACGCAACTTCTAACATACAATATTTCCACCTGTTTCTCCCTAACCATTGTTGTCTCGATTTATGTACAATCACCACTACTTGCATTGCCTTGCAAGCATTCTAATCATGTACTCATAATGTTCCACCGAATCTTCTGTATCAAACTGTATGTATCTTTCTGTTTGTGAAGACACCAAACGTCTCACCATTTCACATATATTAAGCTACTGCATTGTATTCATTAATCTGTCTCGAATCTCATGCAATTGGCCATATGTGGAATTTCCTGGCCTTTCCATTGATATATGTTTTATCACTGTACATTTATTATGTCTCTCACAATTGCCATCTGTTTGTCTGCCGACAAACACAGATATCCGAAACATTACCTCTGTTTTGCCCTGTCTGTGTGTAGATGCTACTTTGCGGCTCGCACCAGCCAATAACAACTTCAAAGATTCTGCACATTCATTCAGTAAGGAACCACCAATAAACCAGTCAACACCCAGCCAGTATGTCACTCAATCCTGTCCTTACAACCCTGCAACCAAGACAATTGGGCTCGAACTTCATTTGGTTGGGACTGAGCCATTCCTTGGATCAATTTAAGGGGGACAGCACTTCTTTTACCTTCCAAGAAGCAGCATTTATAGAGGCTTCAGCTTCCATAGCCTTACAAGCAATGTCTTGGCTAGATTTGTGGTCTACGGCAGTGGACAAGATTTCTGCAGCAGCCTTCTTGAAGGATTCTAAGGAGTGTCCATCCTTCTTCCGTCTTCTACAGTCTGGGGGCAAGACCATTTATTTTCTGACCCACTTAATCGCGAATATGTGGGCCAACTGAAGAGGAGCGACTCCACTCTTTCTAGGATGTCTAGATACCACTAGCCCTGAGTCTATGTTAGCGTTAAGGAATGGAACTTTATTGGAATCATCTTCCCTTTTCCCAAAGGACCAGGTTCCCAAAGGACCAGATTCAAGCTGCAATTGATCGAAGGAAAGCTGACAACAACGACCGTCTGGTTCTGCAAGCAGTCTAAATTGTTAGGGTCTGCTCATCCCAACATAGCTAGACCACAACAGCAGGTTTTGCAGAGGAAGTCACAGGCTGAGACGGGTCCTCGTAAGGAGCAACAATCATCTTCAAAGACTACTAAGACCTCCTCTCAGCTACCCCCCTTTCAGCTGCATCCTCTTAGAGGCAGCGGGGGAGGCAGAGGCAGAGCTAGAGGGGGGGAAACGCTAGAGAAGGCGCCCCTCCCCATCTGCTGCCTTTGGTTGGGGGGCTGCATGGCAAGCTGTTGGGTGACTTGGCAGCAGTTAGCAGTGAAAGATTGGATAGTAGATGTTTCTCGGTTGGGATATCTACTCCCTTTCGAGTTCCATCCTCCTCTCACAGATCGTCCTCTCCATCAGAGGATGTACCTTCCAGGCTCACCAAAGGATCTGGCTCTCCAGAGAGAGATGATGGAGAAGAGAGCTGTGGAAGTAGTGAAGGATCCGTCCATAGGTTTCTACAGTCATTGTTCCAGGTAGAGAAGGCATTGGGCACCTGGAGATCAGTTATAGATCAATTGACTCTGAATCTTTTAGTCAGGAAGGCTCGTTTCAAGATGGAAACTCCCTGTACGGTTCTAGCCGCCATCAGACAGAATGATTTTATGTTGACAATAGACCTGAAGGAGGCCTACTTCTAGATCCCAATTCACCAGTCATCTCGCAAGTGCCTTCGATTTGTTCTGGGAAAGAAAGCCTATGAGCTCAAAGTTCTATGCTTTGGCCTTTCGACTTCCCTTCAGGTGTTCACAAGGGTGTTCACTCTGGTTTCAACTTGGGTACATTCTCGAGGGATTCGCATTCTCAGATATCTCAATGACTGGCTTGTCCTAGCAAGTTTCGAGTGAAATTGATCCAAGACAGGGACTGTCTTCAGTTTTGTGTCAAACTGGGGCTTGTGATAAATTTGGAGAAATCAAATCTTGTCCCCAGCCAAAGGACTCTTTACCTGGGTACGTTGATAGGCACAGTCATTTTGAGAGTCTTTCCTTCAGATCCGAGAGTAGAAAAGTTCAAGACAGCCGTGAGGTCATTTTTGTCGAAACAGAAACAACCTGCATGCCAGTGGCAAGTCATTCTAGGCCGCCTGTTAGCTTTGAGAAGCTCGTCCCTCATGGCCGGCTTCACCTCTGCTTTTTACAGTGGAGGTTAAAAGAGTTTTGGTCTCCACTGAAGGATTCTCCATTCTTCCATGTCCCCCTATAGCAGGAAGTGAGACAGGACTTTGCATGGTGGCTGGACGACGGGAACCTGACCATAGGGATGCTGCTTTATGCTCTGCTTCCAGAGATCCTTCTCTTCTTGGACACCTCGACTGAAGGGTCGGGGGCCCATGTGGAAGATCTTTTGACATCAGGATTTTTGGAGCCCAGAAGAAAAACATCTTCACATCAACGTCCTGGAACTGAAAGCAGCCTTTTTAGCCCTGCAGGAGTTTCAAGATCAGGTAGCAGGTCATTCTGTGGTTGTGATGTCCGACAAACCTTAGTGGTGGTTTACATAAACAAACACAGGGGGCTAGTCTCTCACCATCTTCATGATTTGACAGTCTAGTTACATCAGTGGGCAATAAACCACTCGGTGATTCTGTCAGCCAGGTACATTCTAGGCAAAAGGAACTTAGTGGCAGACATATTGAGTCGTCAAAGTCAAGTCTTGGGAACAGACTGGTACTTACACCAAGAAGTAGCGGAAATGCTGTTTATCTCCCTTGGGGAACACCAATGGTGGATCTGTTCACCACCCGTTTCAACAGGAAACCAGAAGTATTCTGGTGGTGGAAGTCGCCCTTCAACATCCGTGGGACAACCTGGACATTTACACCTTTCCCCCCCTTTTGCCTGATTCAAGTGATCGACAGGGTAAATGACCTCCAAGAACCTCAGGATGACTTTGGTAGCTCCCTCATGGCCACACGCCAAGTGATACCCTGACAATCTAGCTCTGCTGACAGAAGCTGCGAGAGATTCCTCCTTGGCATAATCTTCTTTACCAAAGAAGATATCATCAATCAGTCAAGTCCCTATCTCTTCATGGTTGGAGACAATCCAGAAAGAGAGGCTTGTCTCGCAGGGCAGTGTCAGAGATGTCTGGATATCTCAGGAAATCGTCAACCAGGGGAAGTGGGCAGTCCACTGTGATTGGTGTCGTCAGCGGGATTTTTCTCTGACTTCCTCATTTTCCTTCGTAGGGAAAAGCTCCTTTCTGTGTCATCCGTTAAGGGCTATAGGGCTGCTTTAGGTCTAGTTCTTGTCTGAAAGGAGTGGATCTTTCTTTGTCATGAGAAATCTCTATGCTCTTACAAAGTTTTGAGCAATCCTGTCCACCTAGGGAAGCCAGGCCTCCTAACTGGGATTTGACGGTTCTTAGTAGCCTTAAGCACTCTCCATATGAGCCTTTACAGAGTTCTTTGGATAGGGCTTTAACCCTCAATATTTTTGCTTGCCTTAGTATCAACTAAAAGAATGGGGAACTTCATGGCCTCTCTTTTTAGGTGAAACACTCAAGGGGCTAGAGTCTAGTGTCCAAATTTGTCCTGGAATTTGTGGCTAAGACTCAGAATCCATCGGTTCCCGATGACAGATTCGAGTAATTTTTTATTCCGTCCCTTACAGATTTTGTTGGTGATGATCCTAGTGAAATGCTGTTATGTCCAGTTCAGGTAATATGATACTATTTGTAAAGAACTCGATACCCCAGGCCTGGGTGTCGAAGGCTTTTTGTTAGTACTGGCCGGAACAAGAAAGAAATGTCCAAGAATACCATATTCTGGCTGTGGAAGGTTATCGGAAGTGCATATACTTCTTCTAATGTACATGACAGCTCAGTACGACCTAAAGCTCATGATGTCAGGGTTCTCACCCTCCATCGCTTTTAGGAAGAATCTATTGGTTCAAAGAATTTTGAGGGCTGGTACGCGGAATCGTCAGACCACACACCACAGGCACGTCACTCATAGGTCCTTCGAGGCATTTTCCTTGGGTCTGGTGGTGGCTGCCCAACAAGTTGTCTAAGTTGCCAGCACTCTTTGTGGACAAAGTGTATCTAGTCTAGATGCTGGTGTGAAAGAGATTATGATTGCAGTGAATGGTCTTATTCCTTTCTCCATAACCTCCTTTGCTCCCAGCTAGCAGTGAAGAGAACAATCTTCGGTCTGGATCTATCTAGATACAGGTGAGGAGGATGTCTTTCTTTTTTCTTTCCTTTTCATACAATGACTTAATCTCAGAAATAGAAATGAAGCCTATCTTCCCTCTGTAAACAGAGTATTCTCCTCATAGATCAAGGTACTTAACCAATTGTTTGTTTTTACAACAGATTTAAATCCTCCCTTTCTTCTGGCACGTTGTGGAATCTTATTCCCATCGTGGCAAAAGCCTGGATGTCTGGCTACTAGGAAAATATTTCCTCCTTTTAGTCAGAGGCTTTCAACTCCTTCCTATAATCCAACAATGGCCAGGAAGTGAGCCCAGGTGAGCCAGACCTACAATTGGTCATAGCTCACTTTTCCTCCCACCAATAAGTCTCCCAATGTAAAGGCTGAAGGCTTGTATTTGTATGGGAACAAATCACAAATTTTTAATTAATCTGTATTTTTCCTAACATACAAACCTGTGGCCTTTACATTAATGGGCCACCTCAGCCACCCCTTCGTTCAGTTTTTCTGGGCTGGAAGATTACTGGTACGTCACCTGATTCTGTGGGACAAGTGAGAGGAGACTCCTTCCACTCACTGGTCTCATTGGGTGATGCTATATATTACTCCACCATGCCTTGATTATATTACATCAAATTTTTTCATAACCTGTATTCCAGCTGCGCTGGAGAATTTTCCCAATGTAAAGGCCCCAGGTTTGTATGTTAGGAAAAATACAAATTGATTAAAAATTTGTGATTTTAGGAACAAAAAGAAACAAGAAAAAAATCTGCCAAAGTTTATTCGGCGCAACTGAGTTTTCTGTACAGCGTATAATGCTGTATGAAACTCGTAGCCACGACCGGGCAGTGCTCAGTTGCTCCCCAGATGCGGTTAAGTGAAGATACGTCGGCGGCTGGTACCTCCAGCGGTGCCAGATGCACGATCCATGGCTAACCTTAACCTTAAATTACTGAGGCTAGAGGGCTGCAATTTGGTATGTTTGGTGATTGGAGGGTGGATGATCAACATACCAGTTTGCAGCCCTCTAGCCTCAGTAGTTTTTAAGATGTGAGCGCGGACAGAAGTGCAGACGTTCAGACAAAGCCATCTCAATAGTTTTCTTTTACAGAAAACTTTAACTGACCTCAGGTTGGATTCAGCCTTGACCTTTAGATTCTCTCTATTAAATATTAAATGAGAATTAATCAAGGTTCTTGATACTAGAAAGTGAAAACTCAAAAGGTGAAGTAGCAATACATGACACATTATTGAATAGAGTACAAGGAACAATCTACTGCCCTGTCCTGAAGATGAATCAATTTAAAAGAATACTCTTAAAAAAGATATAATAATATGCAAGTTTGTGAAAATATATTTCAAACAGGAAAAATAAAGGAAACTTAAAGAGTAGCAAAAATAAACTTAGAAGGCAAGATCTAGTGAAAATTTAAAAGTTTAGTTCAGAATTGAGAAGGAAGTCAGTATGTTCCTAAACCTAGACAATGCAAAAATAGAAGTAAATAGGGACTTACGAGTATAACAAAAAAATGCCAATAACAAAAATATGCCACTGTAACTCCAAATGTGCATGCTGCAGATCAATGGCCACATGTTAATTAAGGCATATCCTTTCGGGCCAGTCCTGTAAGAGCTAAACGAATTAGCACAGTGGTCTGTTTAAGCTGCTAACTAATAATAATGATGATGATGATGATAATAATAATATTAACAGTTCCGATATTTAGAATATACCACCGGAAACCTCCTAGTTCATACTGACCAGTGCTTTAGAATCTCAAATTATTGTTCTAAATATTGCCCAACAGACCACATTTTCATTCCACGAATGTGAAAGTTGTATGAATGTAAAAGTAAAAGTGCTTGATCTCTACAAATGTAGGCATTTGGGGAAATGGATTTGTTGACCTAGCCAGAAGGTTGCAACTCTTTAGACTAGATCGATTACATGTGTTTCTCTGTGATTATTTAACTTCTGGTAAAACCCATCATTAAGTGTGAAACTGAATAGTGAATCTGATATAACAAACTAAAACCCATCATTAAGTGTGAAACTGAATAGTGAATCTGATATAACAAACTAAAGGTAATTAACCCCACTGTCGGATTGTAGTGTTCTTCATTTCAAAATATAAGCCAAATTTTTTTGCATTAAAGTAATATAAGTTTAAAAATTGCGCCTACTTGTTTCGTTCACCAGTGTACTGTATGATGGATAACCCACCTGGCAAAGTCTTAGAATTATATCTGACCGGCCTGTTTTCAACAAGCAATGTATATGAAGTTTTGGAAACAAGTCAATATAGAAAATTTAGAATGTCCAACATTTTCACTTAACCCAATCAGTAAATTTTAGAGGAGATGTAATCTATCAAATTATATAAATATTAAAAGGTAACGTTCCGGCTAGTTCTACGAGAAAATATTAGCTTTGTGGTCTGGTTAGAATGTTTGTAAATGTAATCATTTATATCCTTCGGTTGACTGCAAAGTTGCACAAATTTTAAAAGAAAATTTTTTCTTGCAAGTTTGAAATTTCACTCCATTTTTAAATTCTACCCCTTCCAGTTTTTAATATTTGTCATATTCTACAGTAATTTCATTCTGGCACAACACCCATACTTCCCCTCGATTTGGGACCACCTTGACGTGGTGAGGGGGCTCTTGAACCCCAGGAATCTGTTCCCGGGTTTAAGTCCAGAGTCCCATAGACCATTATATATTTCTTTGAATTAATTTTGTGGAATTCCCTACTTTTGCTAAATTTATTGGGCCTGATAAACAGGAAAAGATATAATAACTGGGACTGGATTTATATCCGAACCGTGGGGATGATGGTATTCTCGTAATACCTTCGGTCCTAGCAAGTACAGTAGGTTTGGCTTACACTTGGGCCACTATAATCGTGTTGTGCCATCCCCTGTGGGGCAGGGTAGGGATGCGGACATCTGGAGTCAGTTCTCACTTGTGCCATTGGTGGAAGAATAATCCCCATGAAAGGCTGATGATATCTTTTTAAGGTTTTCAAGTTTATTATTATTATTATTTTTTTTACCCCTCTCAAATCTTTATGTCTAGCATTTATAAGGATTCGAGTACCCCTGGACCCTCTGATGGTGCTGTTCTGGCACAGATGACGACCTCTGTACCCACCTTGGAGATTGAAATTTCTCCAGATGTTGATGACTTCTCGAAAAATAAATTAACAAAAAGCAGTAATAACAAATATCCTGATCCCCAACCTGATTTCCCCTCCCCTGGACCCTCTGGCCATGCTTCATTGATGGCGATTTCAAGCAAGGACACGGACTTCTCTAAGAAATCTTCACCCAAAATTAAATCCTCAACACAGCCAGGTTGTGTGAAAAATTTGAGAATGCTCCATATTGAAGACTTACCAATCTGTTGTGATTATGAAATGATCTCGACAGCTCTGAAATCATTTGGAACTGTTGTAGAAATCAGGATGAACTTTATTGATATTGAATCTAAATGGGAAGCGTGGGTTACCTTTAGTAGCCATGATGAGGCTCTAAAGGCTAGTAGTATGATAATTACCATACAAATACGTCAAGCTACAGTACGAGCAGCCTTAAAAGACAAAGTTCCCAAAGACATGGACGTTTATTTGCCATCTAAATGTGCTCAGGATAAACCAGAGAGAAAGCAGAATGCAGAGATAAGGACTCCTAAACCTCCTATGCGGGTGGTAGCTTCAGCCAAGGAGGAAAATTATAACTACTATAAATTTTGCAGATTTCTTCAGAAAAAGGCGGGAGGAATAAAGAGCGGTAATATTTCTTGTTTTGGGAAGAACACCTTTCTTATTCATGCCAAATCCACAACCCAAGCATATATGCTGACCTTGTTGGACATAAAAAATGATGAAATGATTACGAAGGCCAAGTCCCCACTTAAGCTTTAGTTATGGGAGAGGAGTACTATTTGATAAAGACCTTTATGACATGACAGAAGAAGATTTTCTAGAAATGGGTCCCACTTCAGTTTGGATGTGAAAAAGGCAGCTATTGCCAACTTGATCATTTTAACCTTTGTAGACTCTGAAGTACCTTCTCATGTCATATTTGAAAATGAAAGGGTACGAGTACGTCCTTTCCAGCAAAGACCAATGCAGTGCTATCATTGCCTTCACCAAGCCCAAAAAATAGTTTTCACGTCAATACTACAATGGAATTCTAGAGGTCTTAGGGCTTGAAGTGAAGAGCTGAAGGTACTGCTCCATGACCATAGTCCAGGTACTGTGTGTCTCCAGGGAACCAAGCTTGGAAGCACACAATATAATCCTGGTTAAATTACAGCATATATAATTCTCCACCACCAGTCAGAGATAGAGTTAAGCAGCAATTATTGTGCATAAGTCGTTGCAACGCTCCTTGCTATCAATTAATACTTATCTCCAAGCTGTAGCAGTAACTTTCATTTTAGACAAGCAAATTACAGTTTACTCCATCTATCTTCCTCCTGATTTGGATTTCACTTATAATGATATTCATTTACTTATCAATCAACTTCCTACTCCTTTCCTCCTCCTCGGTGATTTTAATGTTCACAACCCCATATGGGGTGGGAACACGACAGATGCCAAGGGTAGGATGTTGGAGGATATTATGGATGATCATAATATCACTAAACTCAATAATAGAGCCATGACTTACCATAAAATCTACTCCAATACTTATTCGGCTATCGATCTGAGCTTTTGCTCATCTAATGTTCACATTGACTATGAATGGTCAGTAAATAAATATCCAAATAGGAGTGACCACTTCCCAATTCTTACAAAAACAGTTAAGAATCAGCCCTCTAAGTCACCTCCCAAATGGAAGGTAGACGAAGCAGACTGGAAGAAATTTAATGAGTCTGTTCTCATGGACAAGAATGTAAAATCATTTCCATCCATCTCAGAGGCATATAATTACTTCAGTGACATCACCATCAACGGTGCAATTGCCTCTATTCCAACAACAAAAGGGAAACCCTCTAGACCAGCAGTTCCTTGGTGGAACAAAGCCTGCAGTAGTATGAGAAAGATTACTAGAAAATGCTACAAAATGTACAAGAGGAGTGGAACTGCCCAAGCCAAAGTTATTTACCAACGTGCTGTGGCCAAGCAAAAAAAATATTTTAAAATAGGAAAAAGAGTCATGGATGTACTACATTAATGGCATTAGCTCAAAAACATCATCCAAAATGATTTGGGAGAAAATTTAAAAACTAAATGGCAAGTTTGTCCCTGAACCTCTGCCTACCCTTAAGATAAATGGTGACCTAATCACCCAACCAGAGAGTGTCGCAGAAAAATTAGGAGAACATTTCTCGAGACCATCGAGTAGTGAGAACTATTCTTGAGAATTCCAAGACATTAGAAATGCCCAGATTTCTCTTGATTTAAGTGAAAACAATTTTGAACCATATAATGCAAAATTTACACTGCGGGAACTCAAAGATGCCTTGCAGAATACCAAACCATCAGCCCCTGGTAAAGATAAAATACTTTATGAAATGCTGAAACATCTCCCAGGAAAGTCAAAGAAATTTCTTTTAGATATAATAAATGAAATCTGGGAAACTGGTATTATTCCTAAGAGCTGGAAATTATCGTTAATCCTCCCTATGAAGAAACCAAACAAGGATCCTGTTTTA
Source organism: Macrobrachium rosenbergii (assembly GCF_040412425.1). Taxonomy (NCBI): domain Eukaryota; kingdom Metazoa; phylum Arthropoda; class Malacostraca; order Decapoda; family Palaemonidae; genus Macrobrachium; species Macrobrachium rosenbergii. Next base: position 66,282,058 of record NC_089761.1, read on the forward strand.
CCCAGTAGCTACCTACCAATAGCTCTCACCAGTTGTGTTTGTAAGCTGATGGAAAATATAATTAACACCAGACTTGAATGGGACTTAGAAACAAATAAATTGCTTTCTCCATTCCAGTTTGGCTTTCGGAAAAGTAGATCTACTCTAGATCCCTTGCTCAGGCTCTCAAACCAAATACAACAGGGTTTTGCTAAACAGTGCCAAACAATAAGAGCTTTCTTTGATTTGGAAAAGGCATATGACACCACATGGCGTTATGGTATTATAAAAAATTGTATAAGATGGGCAGTAAAGGAAAAATGATCAGATTTATAAATTCGTTTTTATCAGAAAGATATATAAAGGTAAGAGTTGGGAATCATGTATTACGACCTTTCTTACAAGAAGAGGGAGTTCTTCAGGGTAGTGTCCTTAGTGTCATTCTCTTTCCTATTGCCATTAATGGACTATTAGAAAAGATATCATCACCAGTAAAAGGGTCTTAATTTGTAGATGATTTGGCTCTGTACTGCACAGGATATGATGCAGCATATCTACTAGAAGGTTCGTTCAAAGAGCCATCGATAAAGTAAGCAAGTGGGCTAATGAGCAACGGTTAACGATTTTCCGCATCTAAAACTGTCGTTGTTTGGTTCTGCAGACGCCGAACTAAGGGAACCATTCCAACTCTTACCTTAAATGGAATTATTTTACCTTACTCGACTGAAGTGAAATTTTTAGGAATGGTATATGATGAAAAGATTACTTGGAATAAACATATTGACCAGTTAAAAGTGTAAGTGAAGAGATCACTAAATATTTTAAAAGTAGTATCTAATTTTAATTGGGGTGCTGATAAGAAATCGTTGTTAAGGATTTATAATGCAGCATGTTTATCTAAGTTTGACTATGGCTGCCAAGTATACGCATCTGCTTCAAAAACTAAACTTAAGGAATTGGATGCTGTGCATAATATGGGCCTAAGGATCTGCACTGGAGCTTTTAGAACTTCACCCAATGAAAGTATTTATGTAGACTCCCATCAGCTACCACTGGGCTTAAGGAGGCATGAGCTAGGTCTGAGATACATCATGCGGCTGAAAAGCTCAAAGGAGAATCCTTTTTTTGAGATCTTAAAACAGCGTGACTCAAGGCTTTTTGGATCTAGATCTTCAATACCATTTCAAATCAGACAGCTGGGTGAACTGGAGGATGAAAGCATAAAAACGCAGATCTTACGGGTTAAACTTCCTGCTATCCTTCCATGGTTTATTCCAGCAATAGATGTCTGCATTAAAGAGACAAAGAAGAAAGATCGTTCGGAAGAAGTCAGAAACAAGTTTTTGGAGCATGATGAGAGGCATATAAATGACAGGAAAATCTATACTGACGGATCAAAATCAGAAGATGGAGTAGGATGTGTAGTGGTGTGTGAGGGGGAATCATATATGAAAAAGTTATCCGACTCCTCATCCATTTTCACTGCTGAAGCAACAGCCATAGTTGATGCTTTAAAACTTGCATCTGATAAGAAATTCAAATCGATAGTAATATATAGTGAATCAAGGAGTGTTTTAGAAGCCATAAAGAAGTTTAACCCTACCCATCCCTTGATTCAAAAGGCTCAGGAATGGCTTTTTTATCTTTCTGTTCGCCACAAAACAGTAAAGTTTTGTTAGATTCCTGGGCACACTGGTCTAGAAGGGAACAAACTGGCTGATAGTAAAGCAAAGGGTGCTGCAAGATGTGATTTCTTAACTAATAGGTTGCCACATTTGGATATGCGTCCAGTTATCAGACGATACATTCGTACAAAATGGCAGCAGAGATGAACTTCCCCCATTTTATCCACAAATAGAAAGTACAGAAAGATTAGAAAAAGTATCGATTTTTGGAGTTCGGGTTTTATCGTAACAAGATTTGAGATCATCCTCACACGGCTTAGGACTGGCCATACCCGCTTCACTCATAGCTATATTTTAGAGGGAGCCAGTGCCCCAGTTTGTGCTCACTGTGGTGGTCAGCTATCCATTGAGCACATGCTGGTGCACTGTCCTAAATTTAATCGCCTTAGGGCAAAGTATTTACTAACTGGGAAGACTACTTTAGAAGTTTTAAATGATGACGTTGAGGCAGATAACCTTGTGGGTTATCTGAAAGAATCTGGTTATTTCAGTGAGATAATTATGATCTTGGTATATTCAATAAAGATTTTAGTCATACTTATTTTATATACTAAGTATATATTTTGAATATAAAAGTTTAATATATATTTATTTTTTGCTGGTTCTATCCAATATCATTCTTCATTTTTTACGTTCATATTTTAACGTTGAATTTTACTAGTATGTCATCATTCACCTATTCATTATCAATCATATCATTAACTTATATATTTCACCTTCATTATGGCGCTGAATAATCCTGATGGGTTCCGGCGCTTGGTCTTCAAGACCTAAATTTCATAATCAATCAGTCAACACCCATACTCTTCTCTATTCGTCCACCTCTATAAATAAGTTTAAGTGGAAACAAAAAAGGAAAAAAAGAAAAAGCAAAGAAATATTACACTGATTAAAGGGCATTGAAGAAACTAGTGCTGCATACAAAGGAATAGATGAATCATTTAAGAAAATGAGGACTGTGTGTAGACCTGCACGTAAGGCAGGCAGTTGTTGAAGTAGCACCCAGTCTCCTGTTTCATACGCACTCATCAAGTCTTGTCTGCATTTAAATTATTTATTTTTTTTTTTACATCCAGAGTGGTAAGAGAGGGAGAGTAAAATAAAACCAGAGACAATGATGGATTACAAACTCTGGTATTTAGTTAATAACCCATACGACTCAATCCCTGACTGCAGAGAATGCAGAATAACCCTTAAAATCAAATACACCATCACTGATTGCCCAGCTTTCTGAACCAGCAACAAAATCAAATATCAGAAACAAATGTATGGTAGAAATTTGGCTAACAGTTTCAACAATCTCAGTTTTTCTAATATATTAACCATCGGAGATTTTTGATAGGGTCCAAAACTCGTCTGCAGTAAAAAAAACACACACACACACATTGTTCTGGCTAGCCGCTATGAGCTTAGAGATGATTTCATTTTATTGCTGCAAATTAGTCTTCCACCCTAGAATGCCGACTATATAAAGATTTCTGGGAGATGAAGTAGAATATGCTAAGTATTTAAGTCTGAATAGTGAAGTTAAATAAAAAAAAACAAGAAGAGATAAGAAAGAATATCTGGAAGAACCTGTAAATGACACTGACAAAGCCATGTATTCAGGGAGTAACATTGGTGTTATGGTAGCCCATAGAAATGTTAATGATCTTTCTATATGCGAAAGTAAAAAAGGAAATTACATTTCATAAGGAAGGATGGTCATACAGTAGAAAGAAGATAAGACATAAAGGGGTGGGGGGGGGACATTTTTGTGGGGTCATTCGTGAATAAGAGAATGGGGGATAATTTAAATCATATAAAAAAATAATAATGAATGAAATCAGTGCTGAATGACCTCATAGGTCCCAGCGCTTGGCCTTGGCCTAAATTTCATAATCCAATTCCATTGTCAATTAATGTTATCACTTACTCTACTGTGAAATCAATAATAAAGGAACTTGGCGATAGAAAGCGCCGGGCTGTAATGAAGTCATTGCAGAGATGATCTTAGCTGAAAACTAAATGACACCTCATGAATTACTGGACTAATTTGCAGAGAGTGGAATAGGGAAACGAAACCTGAGGATCGGAAACTGGGAGTATGGCAAATACCACAGAAGGTAGACCTAACTGAATGTAGTAACTTCAGAGGCGTTGCACTTACATCAGTTGTGATGAAAATGACCAAAATGCTCAAGCTTAATAAGTTAGAGAGAGAGATTTACTGTATAAAAGACCTTGAGATGAATCATCGAGCTTCAGAAAGAGCAGGCAGTGCTCAGATTAAATGTTTGTGTTCAGGCCTATTGTGTGGCAATGTACGGAGTTCAAAAATCCCCTTCTGATGGCTTTTGATGATTACAAGAAGGCATTTGATAATTATGTCTTCAGACCAATATTATGGAAGGTTTTAAGTGACTATGGTATTCCCATTAGGTTGTTCATGTGAATTAGCAGTAAACAGTGGACTGTTACGGAGAACATTGCATCACCTTTGTCATTTACCCGTTTCGTGGATTTTACAATACAAATAAAAGTAGTTGCAGAAGGAGGAGGTTTAGAGTGGAGAAACGGCAAATGCTTCACAGACTTAGAATGCACAGATAAAGCTGTTTTAATTATAGGAATATCTTAAGATTTGTAGAGCTTGCATAGCATATTAAGAGCGACGAGATTTGAAATAAATATAAGAAAACTGAAATAATGAGAACAGAGCATAGGCTACAAAACAGTGGAATAGCGCTGGCTGGAGAATTGATCAAAGAAGATGAGTCACATATTTAGGAACACTAATATCTAAAACAAACTCTCTCGAAACAGAATTTAGCGAATGAATATAAAGACAAATCAAACAATTACGAGGCTAAATAAGATTTGAAAATCAAATGAACTGAAATTACATAAAAAGCAAGATAATTCATTAGTCTTATGTATGAAACTATATATAAAAGACTTTGTTGAGTTGAGAATAAAAGTATAAGAAGAATATTAGGAGTCAGATTGTACAATAGAGGGATATATGATGCCATAAGGGAAATTATGAAAGTTCCATATGAAGATGAGATAATGATGAATAGGAGATGAAGCTGGCTTGGACAAGTCCTTCTCACAACCCTGGGGAGAATGGTATGTGGGCACCAGAAGAGTTGTAAGACCCAGACCTACATGAGTGAGATCTATGAGAGAGGCAGCTGTGCTGAATAGAGATATGTGGAAGGAAAGTCTCTTCACATTGCACATCACTGAAGGCAGAGGTGATGTGATGAAAATGAATATTAATATTATTATCATTATTCTTATCATCGAACAAGTTGTAATCCGAATTAAAAGCGCACAATGCTGTGAGTTCAATGACTCCTGTTGTTCTTCCGTTTTGTGCATTTTGACATTATTGAAGATCAGAAGCTGTGGCATTGTCAATGCAGCACTATTACTAGAAGAGTTCTGTTACACAGTAATAGTAATAAGGTTCTAAAGTAGCAGTGGCCAATGGCTGCATTTAAGTGTGATTAAAACTCCCTTTACATATATAATAATGTTATGCTCATTTTGATGCTTATGCATTAACGTATCTCAGGATGGAAACAATGACTTCTCACTAACCATAAAATTACTTACAAAGCAAAAGCACTAAATTTTTACACTGAAAAGAAATAGTCTATTTTCTTTCTTAAACGTACTGAAGAGCCCGAATGACTGGTGACTTGAGACTCACTGTTCCTTAATAAAATCTCTTGATTCTTGGCCTTTTAGCCACATACCCTTAGCCACTTCACTTAGCACACTTAAACCTTAACACAATAAAATCAAACTGAAACTGTCATTTAAAAGTCTTGTCACAGTCTCCAGTTTTGTTACTCATATTGTGACAGTTCTTCCTTGTGTAACCTAGTTAATGAAGCCTATGATGGAATTGCCACCTCATAGGTAACTTTGCCAAAGGACTCCGCCTTAATGGACTCACCATGAGCTGAGGTTGTGCTAATGGATGAGGCAACTGTAGACCAAATGCTGAATCCTGGAACCATAAAAACCTTTAAGGATTATCCAGGTAATGTTTTTTGTGTTCCACGTACCCTTTGATGACTGGTACTAAACGGATAGTGTACATTATGACTACTGGCTGAAAACACTATCTGTAGAGATCTTCATGCTCCTGTATTTAAGGTCACTGCATGAAAGTGACTTTGATTTATTTGTGAAGTTACTGAAACAACTGCTTCCTTGGATGTTTGCACTGGATCATACTCATTATTCAGGTTGACTCACGGTACATTTGAGTGATTTGAAGGGCATGATTAGTCTGAGTGCAAAACATTTGGCTATTCATTTGGGATCCAGACATTTTCAGGCATGGCTATCGACCAGTGTCATGAACAGAATAATGCACCTATCAAAGGCTCAGTGAATCAGACAGAAAGCCCTGATGTATTGTGCCACTGGATGACAGCTGGTCTAGAAATTGCCTGAATGACAGAGGAGATTGAGAATCTTTGTTCCACAAAGCTGTGGCCCATTAAAGAAAGTGGAAACTAACACCAAGTGCGCAGTTAGCCTTTCTGAAAAATGGTAAGTCCCTCAGAACAGCAATGTACGATGTGGAAAACCTTTTCTATAGGAGAGTCAAAATATTTTGTTGCTTGACGCTTGGGGTGTTGTGGATGAATCAGCTGTGGACGCTATCAGAGAAGTTGTCTCCGTGCATGAACATCTAGTTCAAGAAGTGAGTCCCAGAAGACAGTGTACTTGATATTACTTGCTTGCTGTAAGTATTGATACTGTCATGGAGGTTGTATCTCAACCGGTTAGAGGCTCTTAATTTGACAGCCAAGCTGTTTTACTGTCTTTAACACAATAAGGTAAGTTTAGAACTGGTGCAAAGACAGATCTACTAAACTCCATCTTGCCAAAGGATTCTGCCTTAATGGACTTACCATAAGCTGAGGTTGTGCTAGTGGATGAGGCAACTATAGACCAGATGCTGAATCCTGGAACCATAAAAGCCTTTAAGGACTATCCAGATAATGTTTTTGTGTTTCAGGTATCCTCCCAGCTTGCTACTACCTTGCGTTTTTTATGATTTTTTATGCATACAAGGCAGACAGTTTGAAACCTCGAATCCAGGTAAAAAACATGAAAAAAATCAATAATCTTTCCTAATAGTGACCCCCAAGGGTTTTAACCTGATATGTAATCCACCTTTGCGGCGGGCTTAGTACAATCCCGTTGGTTTTCTTTTTAACAGATTTTTCCAGTTCTTTAGTGGTACAGTATTTGCCTCTGTTCTCCTCCTGAGAGCATTGTCTCTTCTCTTCTGAGTTGAGGTTTCAGTGGCCAGTAATAAAGTCACAGGAAAAAAAGTAACATTTATTTATGGTGGCCAGTAATAAAGTCACAGGGAAAAGATTCACAATATATCCTGATAGGGCAAGGAGATAAGGGTGGCACTTCCCTTAGGGGCGGAGGGTTACCGAAACATCCCTGTTGTAGGCGAGTGTCAACCTGTCGTCAAGGTTGCCTTGACGACCACGGGGGATGTAGGGGTTGTACCTGCCAGCCCCGAGGTGGGGGAGGTAGTTCCTCCCGCTCACCTATACTCACTTCCCCTTGTCCCGTCGAAGAAGCTCGCAGAGGGGTCTATAGTATACGAGTATGTCAATCCTCATAAAAAGTGGGCGGATTTCATCTTGCCCGGAGTTGCTAAGATCATAGATGGTAAAGCCAGTGTGCCTTTTATAAATTTAAGTAGTAGTGGAATAGAGTTAAGTAGGGAATCTATGTGTACTTTAGAAATATGCTCTCTTATGGAAGCCAACCTTGCAGAGTCGGCCTTGGCCTCTCAGAGTCAAGGTCGTGGCGAACCAAGGCTTATAAAACCAGTGCAGGTAGCTACCAAAGCAACACCTTTGAGTTACCGTAGTTGTGTAGGAGAAATAATAAGAGCATATCTAGATGTAATTGCTTTAAGAGAAGAGTCTCCGGGGAGAATTAATAAGTTACCTTTTAGAATTGAGACGGGAGACCATCCTCCCATTCATACTAAGCCCTATAGGACTCCTGCATGTGATAAACAAATAATTGGAGAAACAGTAAAACAGTTGCAAGAGCAAGGTATTATTCAAGAGAGCGAGTCTCCCTGGGCTTCTCCCATTGTTTTAGTCAAGAAAAAAGATGGCTCTCACCGATTATGTGTAGATTATAGGCGATTAAATGCCATTACGAAAGACAATGCCTATCCATTGCCCTTGATCAAAGAACTTTTGCTGGATGTAAGGGAAAGTAAGTTTTTCACCACCTTGGACCTTAAGTCCGGGTATCATCAAATACCCTTAGATGAAGAAAGTAAAGAGAAAACAGCTTTTATAGCAAATAATAGGCTATATGAATATAATTTCCTCCCTTTTGGACTAAAGAATGTGCCAGCTCATTTCTCACGAGTAATGATGTCAGTTTTAGCTTCCATTATAGGATTTGGGGTTTTTGTATATTTAGATGATATCATTGTAGTCAGAGCTACCGTACAAGAACATAGAGAGAATTTGATAAAAGTGTTAGAAGCATTAAGAGGTCACGGGATGAAAATTAATTTAGAAAAATAAAAATTTTTCCAGGCTGAAGTCGAATTTTTGGGGCACATCGTAACATCAGAAGGCCTTCAGCCTTGTGCCGATAAGGTTAAAGCAATTAAAGAATTTGCACAGCCAGAGCATGCCAAAGATGTAGCCAGCTTCCTCGGACTCGCGGGATATTATCGAAAATTCATAAGAAATTTTGGCCAGATCGCGAGGCCATTAGATGCGTTAAGGAAACAACCTGTATTCAACTGGGGTGTAAAGGAAGAGGAAGCTTTTCAGAAGTTAAAAGATGCGTTGGTGAGCGACAAACTCTTGGCTTATCCGAAGTTCGATCGACCTTTTCTCATAACCACAGATGCAAGTGATGTTGCAAAAGGAGGATTAATCTCTCAGACTGATGATAAAGGCCAAGAAAGACCAGTTTGTTTTGCATCACGCACGTTAAAAGGGGCAGAGAAAAACTACAGTACCTTCGGCCAAGAGGCATTGGCAATTTTGTGGATGCTGGAGAGACATCGCCACTTTTTGTTGGGTCATAAAGTTCAGATTTTTACAGACCATCAGCCATTAACATACTTATTTAAGAAGGGCGATATCACCAATCGTCAAGTTCGTTGGATAGAGCGAGTTTTGGAATTCGATATCATAAAGGTTGATTATATCTGGGAAAAGTAATCGAGTGGCAGATGCTCTCTCCAGAAACACCATCAATGTAACAACTCATGCTGCAAAGTGCAAGGAAGAACGACAAAAGGAATCTCGTGGCGTTGGTGGCACCCACCGTGCCAACTCAGGTGCCAGTGACGCCCCGACAAGTCAAAGTAGTAACAGTCAACCAGATGTAAGCACGATGCATAGAAAACAGGAATCTCGGAAGCACTCGCAGGCGAGTAGAGGTGGTAGAGATGACAGGGGCATGGCTGTGAAGGGAACTCTGTCTGGGGATTCCAGAGTAAAAACCCAGAGAGTGAAAGTGTGGTTGATTTTTGTGGTTGGAGTGTGAAAGAGTTGGTTGAAAGTCAGGAGTCTGAAGCCTGGATTAGCCAGGTTAAGGCTTGTGTGAGAGGTGACAAACAAAGGAGGGAGGAGCAGAACAAATACAAAAAAGGTTACCTTAGCATTAGTTTATTACAAGTTAGTTATATACATATTTACAGTAGAGTCAGGTTCAGTTTAGAATAAACAATTAAATGAACATTATAACAAGTGAATTAATCACTTAAAGGAGCAGCAACAATTAACTGGTCAGTAAAACATTATAAATGAATTAATCTCTTAACAGCAGCAGCAACAATCAAAACCAAAAAAAATAATTACATAAGCAAATTGATAAACAATCCAAAAGCTCATTAATAAACAACACTTAGGCAGCTAAAATAATAATTACATAACTCACAGGCAGCATAAATATAAAAATAACAGGCAGCAAAAAAACAATACGAATAATGAAAAAACTGTAAAATAACTATTACAGCAAATACAAAATCCAGCAGCATAAAGGAACAACAGTACTGGGCGTCCTTCTCCAACCTTAAAACGACAGAGCCGACGGCAACCATCTCGTCCCCAAAACAGTACAGACGTCCTCCTCCAGCACTGGACGACCACGACAGAGCCGACACGGCAACCATCTCGTCCTCAAAACTTCACTGCTCTGCTGCCAAGACCTGACTCACAGGTACGGATACCTGCTGCTGCTACTCCAGCTGGCTTGCTGCTGACCTCAACCTGCCTTGTTGTGTCTGACGCCATTCACCAGATGACAGCTCGCCAGCAAGAAAACAAAAAAAAACAAAAGGAGGCAACAACCCAAAGGAACAATCGACAAACGATTGTTCCTAACATATGAGAAAAGGCCCGGTGACATCCGAGCCAGAGTCGTTCTTCCTAGAGCTTTGATAATGAAAACCATGCATATGATTCATGTTAGCCCTTATGCTGGACATGTAGGCATAGAGAGATCTCTTAGGAGAGCTCGTGAACAAATTTTCTTTTGGGTTGGCATGCGTAAGGATGTTACTAGATTTGTAAGTAGTTGTCATGTGTGTAATATCGCCAAAAGACACCAACATGTGATCCCAAAGGCCCGGTTGTGGCCTGTGGTGTCTGTAAAGTGGGATAGAGTGCATATGGATGTCGTAGGACCACTACCCACAGTGCAAGGACACCCTAAATATATCTGTGTTCGTGGATGTGTTCACTCGTTTCACGCATGTGTGTGCTACGGCAGACAAGTCTGTAAAGGAAGTGGCTAGAGCATTACATTTCCTTGTAAATCTGTTTGGGTGTCCTAGAACGCTTGTATCTGATAATGGCGTGAGTTCGTGAATGAAATAATGCGCGAATTTACAGCCCTTTTGCAAGTGGATCATGTTACCATTGCAGCGTATCAGCCGTCCGCGAATGGTCTAGTGGAATTGCATAATCGGGAGATTATTAATCTCTTAAAGTATCTTGTTGCTGATAATCCAACATCCTGGCCGTCCTTGTTGCAGACGGCAGAGATGGATATCAATGCCGCCTATAACAGCTCAATTAGGGATATGCCCTTCTTCCTGATGTACGGCCAAGACATCAGGTTGCCCTATTCGGTGGTCTTGGATCCTCGACAGGTGCCACTTTATGCAGTGGAGCAGTACCGGGTGTGGTTTTGTAATATGACTCGTCAGGTGTTCCAAACATCACAAAGCCTGCTGTTGAGGGCCAATGAGAAATATCAGTTGAGGTATGATAAACAGTTTCGGACTCATGATTCCCCAATCCAGGTAGGGGATCGAATCTATCTGAAAAGGATGCAACTTCCGAAACACAAACTCGAACCCGCATACACAGGGCTGTATTGGGTGAAAGCGATCAAACATGACACGGCGGTTATCCAACATATCCGCAAGAGAGTCGTGAGCGAACACCATAAGGCACACCTGCATTCGGTGCTCGAAGACAGCCTAATGTTCTACACCAATAGACCAGTACCCCTTACCCGGGATTGGCGGGGTATTTGGGAGAAGAGCCCGTAGAATAAGCACGCTTGCAGGTGGGTGCCATATAGGGGGGCGTAAGATCAAGCTCCTGTTAACAACTTACATACCAATCTAGATACGACCATTTCCTTTGTGATTTACGATGTTCATTAATTTTTTTTATGTTTATGTTATCTTGTCATAAGTAATGAGATCTCTGTGCTTAATTTTCTATCTTCATCATGTATTTCATTATATTCTTAAAAGTCAATGATTGATGTGTGCCATTTGTCTTTTATTATTTTTGTCTATTTGGGAAAATGCCATGCTTAGACACAGAGTTGTTGTGTCACAATTTCTAAATTTTTTTTGTTTATTGAGAACAGTAAAGACAATTACGTATGCAATGTGAGTAAAAGTTTATTGCCATGTTGTCATGACTGATAAGGACAATGTTGAAGTGTGCCTTAATTTTTTTGTGTGTTCATAAATTTGTTGAGATGATAAATTTTGATTTTTAAAATAGAAGAGAAGAAAATTTTGTTCCATTCTTCATAAATCAAGGAGTATTTTCTGGTATTGATGTAAGGCGTGTTCAGTTCACTTGTAATTTTTGGCCCTTAGAGATAGTTAGTTTTTTTATTATTAGATAGGTACGACCCTCGAAGGACGAGGCTTGAGGGAGGACAAGGCGGACGTTGCAGCTTTGCCGGGATGCAAAGATCCAGGGAGGGGGTGGTAACCCCATCCGGAGGGGTTGTCATCCCTCCCCTTCCCTCACGAGGGTATCGAAGGCACGCCACAAGTTAACTGTCAAAGTACCAGGCGTCCCCTTGCCCTTCAAAAACACCCCAAGAGGCACCCCCCTCCAGAAGTTTGTTACAAGGTAGCGTCACCTATTTCGATCACGATTGGTGGAGGGGCCTAAGACCTATCGTAACAACCAATAGTGTCCAGGAGGAAGGTTTGGGTGTGGTGGTGGGGAGGGGGGGGAGCTTGAGGGGGAGGAGATGCGCACTTGACCTGAAGGAAAAGGGCATTGTCATGTCGGACTCCCGTAGGGTATGTTGCATTTCCCTTCGTTCCTGTCCCCGCCAGTCCTTTACCTCGCCTCGGAAATCTGGTGTTGTCAATTAGTTTAATTCCAGATTAGCTTAATCACAGTTGGGCCCTCCTGTAAGTTTAGTTAATATAAACATTGTGAACTTGTAGCAGTGCGTATCATTCCTGCATGACCTGCATACGTTAAGAACCCTAGATGACCTCTGAAGATCTGGTCATATATATATATATATATATATATATATATATATATATATATATATATATATATATATATATATATATATATATATATATATATATATATATTCTTAAGAATTTATCATTTATATATATATATATATATATATATATATATATATATATATATATATATATATATATATATATATATATATATATATATATATATATATATATATATATATTCTTAAGAATTTATCCCTCCCTCATTTAGCAGCCAGTGTGTCATTTAGTCTGTGAAGCATTTTCTCCTTTCATTTGACTGTAGGGCCAAGAAAACATGGCGGGTGCAATAGGACCCAGCATATTTTGAACCAGAGAAAAGCAGTTAGAGCCAGTGTTTCACTCATGTAGGGGTAGCCTCCCACCTCAGCTGACCTGGGATAGACAAGAGGGACCCCCCTTCACCCCCATCACGTGATATGGGAGTAGCTAGGTCATGGGGAACATAGCCAGGCTGTGAGATAGATAGGAACTTAACCTCTAAGTACTTAATCTTAAGGCCACTTTTTCTCCACTCTCTTTGCTGGCTGTATGACTCTTTGCAGATCGATGGGCTGGCCTAGACTTCGAAGCAAACACCCGTGGAAGGCACACACTGTTTTTTCCCGGGAAGCAAGCAGAGGCCTCCAGACTCCAGTCTCGGACACATGTCTGGTGCTTCCTTCCTTTTACGCTGGTGAAAGCTAACTTCAGTAACTGACCAAGTCTCTCATGCTTAGCACACACATCTGCAGGCCAGGTATGTTGACTGCAATTAGTCAGTAAGCCAGCCCTTTCCCTCCCCTCTGAAATTCCTTGATTTTTCCATTCCTTCAAACTTGAAAACTTTGAGCAGCCTGTAAATTGCCCCATGACTTGCTTTGAAATCAATTTAATATGATTCAGTGATAAGTATTCAATTATCCCTTCCCTAGTGCAAAGTAAGGGCAAATTAGTGATATAAGTGGCTGATTTCTCCCCCGTGCAGAGATTTATGGTTTAATGGATAGCAGGGGAGATTTCCTTACTCCTCCGTGTTGTACTAACTCCTGACCTCTCTTACAGGAGCCATCCTATCTTGTCCAGTCCGCAAATCTATGCCCCACTAGTGCTGACTGCCATCCAAATTTCGCAACCATTCCTGGTCGCAGCCTGATCGCAAGAATCCGTTGCCCCACAGCAATCATCTTAATTAACCGATTGCCATTACCCTGGAATCCACCCTTTCCAGTGTATTACTGTCTGTGACTTGATGTAATTTTACCATAACAGAGTCATTTGTTATAATGGGGATTGTTGTATCTGTGGCCCCTCCTATTTACATTACTTATTTGCAAATTACTACATTATTGCTCTATCGTATATAATTTATGTGTTTGTAATTGGTTAGCAGTTTACATTCTTTTTGGTCTTGCACATTTCCCCACTCTCTGCAAATAAACCCCCTTTTAAATTGTAAAAGAATTCTAATGCCAAATGGCGACCTTCATTATTTACGTAAATCCAGGAAGTTTCTAAGGTGAGTTTCCCGTAGTTTCTCCTTTTGTTAATAAACTCGGGCCCCCCTTGGTACGCAGGCAGTCAATAAAAATAAATTGTTCCAATTCTCTCCTCCACCAAGGACCCAGTTTATGACAATATATATATTATATATATATATATATATATATATATATATATATATATATATATATATATATATATATATATATATATATATATTATTAAGTTTTCAATCTGATCTACTTACTGTATTCCTTGCTCAGGGATCCAATCCTGGGGTCCAGCTGAAGCACTTACCATGAAAGCTTGTCACTCTGACTGCAATTGCTAGGTCAGGTAGGAACTTATATAGAAAAACAGTTGGGCTGAATGCCATATTTCAACAAGGAACTGTTGCAGATAAACACTTAGGTTTACTTTAAATGGAATATATTTACAATTAAGCACATCAATCAGAAGAATGGGGAATGATAGGCAGGTAAAGTAATGTTCTGCCATGTGGTTAAATATTACAGGAGTTGTTCAAATAGTGAAGAATCTATGGGTAATCCTCTTGAAAGGGACACTGAAAAATTGATTGCAGTGGAGATGCTATGGTAAGAAGCACAAGACAAGCAGTTGTTTCCACAGCTAGCAACAATGCCGTCTGCAATTAGAGGATACAAGTGGTTACGTATAGAAAATTATAACGATGTCGCGCGAATCGAGGGTTGCACATATGGTGCCAAGATAACTTGATTCTGATGCGAGATGGTTACTTTAAAAATTCTCACTTCAGAAAAGAAAATGAAATTCAGTTAAAGATTAAAGATACGTGATTGTCAAAATAACCTCAGATCAGGGACGTTACCTTAAAATGGAGAGATGGAGGACTCATCAAAAAATTCACCAGGAATTGAGGGATGCATTTAATGGGAATGCACAGGTAGTGACTGGGGGGCTAAAAGATGGCCACTTGGGTGTCAGCTCAATAAGGAGCAAGCAAGGGGGTGTGCGTTGGGTCTGCTGCCAATAGAGTTTTGAGTGTGAGACCAGCTGCACTCCACATTTTAGGCGCTTGGAGGATTATTTTCTTGCTCTTCTCAGAGGCATTCGGATTGCCAGCACCTGGCCTTAGGGGTCAAGATGGCGATTCAGTCATGTGTCACGACCTCTGTTTTCTGTGTCAAGACCTTGTGCTGGCCTTCCAAACCCTGGTGACCTCTGGCAACCCCATGTTCGTTTGTTTCTATGGGGAACTCAGCTTTTCTGGTGGGTTTTGGCAGGCTTCCTTCTCCATTTGCTTCTATCTGAAAAGAGGTATTTCAAGCAGTCACCAGGTCTAAGAGAGATAAAAAGCTGTACCAAAAGGGGAAACATGGAGAAAATTCATGTAGGAACTGAGTTTCTCACACCCTTCCTCAGTTAGTTATCAGTATGAAAATATTACGTTTACTTTATAAGGCAGTTTGGAGGTTGAGTTTGCTGATAAAGTGGTTTCTCACATTACTGTATATATATATATATATATATATATATATATATATATATATATATATATATATATATATATATATATATATATATATATATATATATATATATATATATATATATATATACTGTATATACATATACATATATGTGTATATATGTATTTAACCAATTTTATACCACAAATTTTGTTAAAAATCTAATTCACTATATCTTGGGTTGATATCGACTCTGTTGTACATATGCCTGTCGAATTCATGTTTTAATACTTAGAATCGTTATCAGTCCACTCCCACCATGGTAGCGGATGGGTCTAATATTTGTGATTATAGAAAATGTCCCAGTGTGTGTGACAGCAATTCATATATAACACACGCAACATATATATACATATATAATATATATATATTATATATATATATATATATATATATATATATATATATATATATATATATATATATATATATAGGTCTTTCAATTGAAAGGTAATATATATATATATTTCAATTGAAAAATTTCTGACTGAGTCAGAAATTTATTTCTGTTCCACACGTGATTGTGTGATTATTGATTATTTATATATATATATATATATATATATATATATATATATATATATATATATATATATATATATATATATATATATATATATATATATATATATATATATTGCTGTGCCACTAAAGCACACGTGACTTTTAAAACTCAAATATTTTACCACAAAATATCTCTTTTTATGGTATACACTTTGCCGAGTGTACTGATGAGCGGTAAACCCTGCAGCTGTTCACGGACGCAGTAAACTTGAGCCCCGTGCTGCACCATGTAGTTTTCCTGGCGGCTGGCGCACACTTGGTGATTGAGCCTTCAAAAGGCGTACGGTCGGTTGCCATTTCTGTAATCCCTTATAGTTTTGGTGTGCAGATTGTGTTTTCTTTTCACATGTCATTCATTTCGGGGCAATGATTTAAATAACGAGATCCTTAAGAATGAATTTCATCTTACGAGACGCGTTAGGCTAGTCTCTCGTCAACTCACATTCATGACGCCCCACCCTCGAGTGTTTGTGCGTGCGTATTCAACCAAAAACGTTCGTACTCTCGTTCTCGAAGTCTCAGCCATGTACTGAATGCCATCAGTCACTTAATTTGCACATACAGTTGTAATTTAAGTTCTTGAAATTTGTAAAAATCGTCCGTCCAGTGAAACGCGCAAAATAATAATACTTAAAAAGAGAAAATGAAAGAGAGTTCCTTCTTTAGATTTATTAGCTGGAACAATAACAGTTTAAGATATAAAATTAATCAAAGCGAATCACTTCACAGAAACAAGTGTTCTTTAAGAACTATTATCGACAAAAGTAAAACTAACAGCGAGGTTCTTTCCCATTCGTGAGGACTGAGGGAGTAAGTTACAAAAAAGGCCGAGACCCCATGCGTGGGGTCGCGTGGGCTAGCCAATAGGTATTGTCGGGGAATTTCTGGGGGATAATAGAGCTTTTATAGATTGAGGAAATTATGTGGGATGGGATGGGCTACAACTCATTAAAAGACAGAGAGAGAGAGAGAGAGAGAGAGAGAGAGAGAGAGAGAGAGAGAGAGAGAGAGAGAGAGAAGGGCGGTGGGTGGCTGCAGGATACTAACGAATGAATCTGAAGGCGAGCGGAAAGTCAGGAAAATGCCTTCGGAAACTGCCTTTGCTAAAAATAAAACTGAAAGTTGATGACTTATTGTTGTTAAAATTGGTACACGGACGGGATGCCGAATGCATTTTTGTCGAAGGACTAGATGCAGAAGCCAGGAAGCCGAACGGACAGAATGCCGAACAGACATAATGCCGAACAGACACAATGCCGAACAGACATCAAGTCGAACGGACAAAATGCCAAATATTGCTAAGATTACGAAAGATAAATATAAGCAAAAATAATGATAGTTAAGATTTTTTTCTTCATTGAAGTTTGACTTTTCAGTAATTCGATAATTACTATTTAACTACTAGTTTAATTAACAGTTACCTAGTTTACTAATACTGCTTTGTATTTACATTTTTTTTTATATTCAAATTTGACTATGGAATTTATTTTTTGCGAGTTCAACCATGGAATTCACTAAGACAGGACGTGGTGGCCGAAAATTGCTTCATAATGGATATTCATACGTTGTCGATAAAACTGTTAAAGAAACTACTTACTGGAGATGTGAGCGACGAAAAGTGTGCAATGGTAGAATTAGAACGATCAGTGATACCGAACATGGACAAGCTTCGGATCATTCACATCCTCCCGACGGTGCTCATAATACCATTTTAAAAGCTTTGGATAAAATGAAGACTACAGCAGAACAAACAGAAGAGGTAACAAGCCGTGTAATAAATAATGTCTTGAAGAACTGCCGCTCAGCATTGCTGGTTCTATGCCCAAAAGAGAAACACTTACAAGAATGGTAAGGCGAGCAAGAAAGAATGAAGAAAGTGAAGACTTGGACATGACAATCCGTGGCGAGAATTTTCGTCTTTATGAAACCACCTCTGTTACAATTTTATCGACAGAAAATAACTTGAAATTATTATCTAAAAAACAAGCATGGTTTGCCGATGGCACATTTGACTCCGCTCCTTTTAAGCAAACAGCTTTATACCATACATGCCATTGTTTTAAAAAGTAAAACCTTGCCATTGGTGTATTGTATTGCCAGTAACAAAGAAGAAAAAAACATATGACGAAATTTTTGGATTTTTAAAAGCAGAGGTGTTCAGGAGCCTGATTCAATAACTGTTGATTTCGAAAGAGCAACAATAAATAGCATTAAAAAGAACTTTCCTAATACATCTATATCAGGTTGTTTCTTTCATTTCGGCCAATGTTTATGGCGGAATATCCAGTCTTGTGGTCTACAGCAGTGGTATGTTGAAACCAGTAATGCTTTTTTCATCAAGCAGTTACAAGCACTTGCTTTCGTCCCACCTGCAGATGTACATGATTTATTTGACGAATTGGTGAATTCCTTAGATGCTGAAACTGAAAAATTACTAAGTGATTTTTTGGTTTACTTCGAAAGTACGTGGTTAGGGATAATCCAGCGAGGTCGGAGAAGGAAACCATTGTTTGATGTTGATTTGTGGTCTGTTCACACTAGAGTTAATGATAATTTACCGAGAACAAACAATTCCCTTGAAGGCTGGCATCAGGCTTTTAAAAAGAGAATTAATGTAACCCATCCAACACTCACCAAATTACTAAAGGTTATCAGAAATGAACAAGCATGTAATGAAATTCTAATTGAGCAGGCTTCTGGGGATTGATATATCACGACCTAACAAGAAATACGATGCCATTAACGATAGAATAAAATCCATATTTTGTTCTTATGATAAGGACGAAGGATTAGCGTTTCTACGATCTCTGGCTCACAATTTTTAAATATTTTTATTTTCTTTTTGTATTATACTATGTCGTTTTTCAACTATTTTTTTACCCATCCAACACATTTTCTCTTTTGCAATATATTGTAACATATTGTAGAAATGAAATATTTATCAAGCATTTTATTTTTAAAAACATTGTCGAAATAAAATAATTATCAAGCATTTTACTTTTATTTTGCTCATTTTCTCTTTTATATGTGTTCTGAAATTTTCAAAACGAACAAAGAAAAAGCCTTCTTATCGATTTTCTAACGACTGAAAAAAAACTATTATTGTTTTTTTTCTTAAAGTCAAATTTGAATAAAGAAAAAAAATATTCGGCATTTTGTCCGTTCGACTTAATGTCTGTTCGGCATTGTGTCTGTTCGGCATTATGTCTGTTCGGCTTTCTGTCCGTTCGGCTTCCAGGCTTCTGCTTCTTGTCCTTCGACAAAAATACATTCGGCATCCCGTCCGTGCACGGTTAAAATAGCATGAATGACGCAGTGAATATTCCTAACTAGATATGAAATATTTCACCAGTGGAATAAGATATAATGTGCAAATGTCTGAAGACCTCTCATTTGTCACTTATAAATTCAACTTCTGAAGAACAGGAGGCCTAGTGAAGGGGGAGAATTAAAATTTTTCTGGAAGTAATCAAAGTTCTAAGGTGAATGCATATATAAAGCATTTGGTGGGAATTTGCATACGTTGTGGCATTTATATGGAACCTTGCATCGGCCATTACAATAGCACTAAAATTACAGTGGAACCATAAGGTAATATATTTCTTGTACTGTACATAGGTCCATTTATTGCCCAGACGAACCGTCACTATTTCCGTGTGTCATTCATTTCAGGGCAATGACTTCCGTACTGAGATCCTTGGGAACTTTCTGCCTTATGAGAATTACCAGACCCATTCTCTGGTCCAAGATTCTTTACGGTTTAGGACGTATGATCACTACAGATGTGGCCACTTTTGAAAATCAGGTCTACACAGTATTGCTCTAGAGTGAGAATATATGAAAAGTAAACTCGAAACGCCAAAGCAGTCTCATTACTCCCTAGGAGAAAATTGCTCTATATTATCACTTCCTTTTGATCCCATAGCCAATGAGTTTTGGAAATAATGATGCTTCATCCTTAGTGTTTAGTTTAGTTAGTCTTCATTCAAGGGTTTCAGATTTACAGCATTAGCCATTATTTTACTTATTTAGTTTCTGAATATTTTGCACCCCATGCTTAAACCATGTGAACTTTTCATGTAATTTAGCTGCTATCCTCGTCAAATAATCCTCACCAGCAATAGGTTGCTTCAGTTTCATTCCTGAAGAAATGATATACCTAAGAATTTGACAGATCCCAAAGAGGTTCGCTACCCTCATAGGATGGGGCCACTCAGCTAAAAGGTTACTGCCATCTGTACCATTTCTGTGATCTCATTACTGTTTTACTCTAGATTCTGATTAATGATGATTTGCATTCTGTTATCTCCTAGATAATGAATGGTGAGAAAATAGCAGATAATGAGGTGCTTATCTTGCACAACGACTGTAGATAAAATATGATTTCTAAATGCTGGAGACAACCAAGCAAAGTTTTGCTGAATACACTGGATAAGCATTCTATGCGAAAGTGCTGTGTCACGCATGAGTGCTGTTTTTGCATAACCTCACATCAAGTACATCTACAAATGCCAAAAACACTCCATCCCTACATAGTTTGATCTCATTTGAAAATCTCTCTCAACAGTTTCTTTCCTTGCTTGTTCTCTCAGATACTCTCACTGCCCAGTTTATCTGGGTCTCTGGATCCTTTTATGAGTTATTTTTCAGCAGTAATTGTTCCACAACTGATGAGTCCATGTGCCATGCATTTTGGTGTCAGATATGGACCACCTCACCCCGAGCAAATCAAATATGCACACCATTACTTTTTGAGTGATGACATAAACAGAAGCAGATTCCAGTTTTCAATTTATTCGTAGACTTGACCATCATAGAAACAAATGATTCCGGACATACTACTTCCTGAGTTAAGCGTAATAATAATGCCTGAACTCAAATACATCAGTAAGTTTGAGACAACATTCTAGCTAAATAACTTTAGGACTGAATTACTTTTTTTAGCTTTTATTATAAAAATATCAGTATATACAAAATACATTATATGTAATCAGTCAATAGTACTAACAACCAATTTGGTAAATTTTGTGATCATATGTGTACATAGAAAAATGTTAATGACATTTAAGTAGTATAATTATGTACAAAAATCATCCAAACAAATGCTAACACAAGGTGCACACAAAAAATAGCAATATATACACAAAATCTTTCACATCGTAACAGTTGTTGCGCTATTGCCAAACACAATATGTTAGCAGAACTAGTTCCAATCAAGGATGGAGAAAACATTTCCATTCTCTCAACCAGTCACATATCTAATTATACTGACACATTTCACTGTACAAACCATTCAACATAAAGACTTACATCAACAACATTTTTTTTACCATGTCAACCTTCTTACCTTAACCAGAACTGGATTCAGCCTCAGTTAAGACAATACATAGTAAACACCATAATAACGGCACCGTTGATTACATTAGAAAGTGTATGAAACATATTCTACTGGGAAACATTTTTTAAAGATTACTCCCATATCTTGTTTTTATTAACCATTTAACATGGTTCCACTTCCCGTTAATATACTCTATGGTCTCATTCTGATTTTTTTATTTTTATTTTTTGTATCTATCCATCCAAATCCCATATATTTATCCTGTGATGATTATAACTTCTGTCCTTCTTTCACTTAAATTGGGCGTCAAACAGTAAGATGTTCAGAAATCTCTCCTTACTTATGTATGCAATACTTCGTAGCAATGTTTTCGTATAATCAACTACTATTTTTACTTGGAGACAGAAATGAAACATATGAAGTATCGTTTCTATCATTTTACAATGTGAACACAAACCATTCTCCTTCAGTCTGAGAATTCTAATTCTTTCATTTGTTGTTAAAATCTCATTTATATATCTGACTGTCAGGTCATGTTCGTTTTCGTTATGACTAATAAAGGGTAAGCTTACATTTTCCCAAATTATTTTCCAGTTTAGCAGTGGAAAAGAACTTTCAACTTTTGGTCTACAATCTGGAAGTAGTGCCTTCAACAGCAATTTAGTTGTAGGCCTTGTTATATCAAGTTTTTTTGTAAACGCTTCTACACATTTCAGTGACAACAGAGTAGAAACTTGAGTAAGAAAGGCCATAGTTTCTAATTGTTCAGAAGGAAGCAAATAACTGAACCTCATTTAACATCAATACGAGCAGAGTCCAAATCCCTTTAGAAAATCTTAAATACATGAGTTGACAAAAATTGCCGAGGCCTTACAGCAGGCATTCACTATGCCTAATCCTCCTCTTGTCTTATGTTGATATTATGTATTCCTGCATTTTGGGCTGTAACATCCCTTCCAGATATAATGAAAGATATTAGCATTTATAGTTATGTGTACTTTTGATGGTGGTAAGGTATATGCTATGTACCAAAGTTTCCAAGTATCATTTTATTTATGATTAAAATTTTTGACAATGGATCAGTTTACTTTTAGTTAATAAATTCAATGTTGTTTCTATTTTCTGCGAGATTATATCCCAATTGTTTGTCCATGTATCTGTGTAGTTATTAAAAAAGGTTATACTCAAGATTTTGAGTTCGCCCACCGAATGTAACCATGGAAGTTCCCAGAATTCGGATCATGTCAACCCACTCGCAGCAGGGTTCGCTATTCTTCACAAGAAGATTATTGGGTTCGTTATTCTTTTCATGGGAATAATCGGGTTCGCTGTTCTAGACATGAACACTTTCGTACCAGACATTTGATCCCCCAGGGGCTAGTACTAAACAAGGCGAAATACATTTGACCCCCCAGGAGCTAGTACTAAACACGGCGAAACAGAGTAGATGAATCACTGTTTCGCAGTGTTTAGTACTACCCCTCATGTGGAATTGGAGTTCGGACCGGAAACGGTTGGTCATTCTTTACATGGGTATCATTGGGTTCGCTATTCTTGACATGATCCCAGAAATTCTTAGTACGCCATTCACCAATACCCACAATTTTTTTTTTTGTTTAATTCCGAAGCAGTTGCTTCCTCAAAACTTGAATTTCCTTGTAACAATAAAGAAGCTTCTGATGTTATAGTAATAGTCCTGCCGTCGGCAAAACCTTGCAATTTTAATTCCTTGTTGTTTGGTATTGTCAGCCCTTTAATATTATTTGATTTTATCGCCCTATAGAAAGGTTCCTGTAATATACAGTATATTTATCGACATTCACAGGGGACAACCTTGTCTAACTGATCTTAGAACATCAAATGGTCCCCCAAGTTTGCCTCCTATTATTACCATACTCTTACAGCCGTTAAATAAAGTTTTCACAATCTCCACAAACTCATTGGTATCCCACATTTGCTCAAGGTTAAAAATAAAAAGTCCATGTTCACCGAATCGAACGCTTTGCACCAATCCAAGCTTTTAGTTAATGATTATTTTTATAAAATAAAATATATCTCTTATTCCGCACTGCTTGATGGACTGATTTCCCACTGCCTATGCACAACTGCTCAAGGGAGATAATCTTCTCTGCCGCCCCATGCAATCAATTTTTTATTAATATTGCAAAAATTTTATAGTTGGTATTCGTCATGGAAATGGGCCTCCAATTTTCAATGTTTGTTAGGTCTCCCTTATTTATCACCAGTTTGATGATCCCTAAGAGCTGGTTTTTATTCACAAACTTATTGTCGAACTTACGTTGTAGAACTTCAATTAGCTCCTCTTCAATGATGTTCCAGAATTTTGTGTCAAATTCACAAAGTAGTCCGTCTATCCTTGGTTACTTCCTAGATTTCATCGTCTGTATAACATCTCAGACTTCTCCCAGACTAAATTTTTCTTATTAAGTATTGAATGTCTTTATTGTTAATGTCTTTTCTCATTTGGTTAAAAAATAAACCCCGGTTTCTTTAATACAGGATAATTTAGTATATAAAGCCGCCAAAAACTCTTTCACGTATTTTGCTAGCAGCTTCGCTGTATTTATTACCGTACCTGAATCTGTCTTTAAGTTATTCAGCTCCATAGACCTATTCCTACTTTTTTCTTTACCGAGAAGGAATGAGGAGATTTTTTTCTCCTTTAATATATTCTTCCATTTTTGTGCGTACTTGAATTCCTTCCACAATGTCGTTTTTAATAAGATTTATGCGCTCTTTTACTTGCTGAATTTCCTTACAGCAATTACAGCGTTTATAGTGCATTTCATATAACTGTCCGAGTCTTACCTGTAGTATTCGTACAATCCATATTTTTCCTGTGACTTCCTCTTAGAATATTTTAAAACCAGTCCTTTACACTAGTTTTCGCCTATATCCACCAGTCAAACGGGTCTTCAAAATCATAGAAAAACGTTGCTGCATCCAAATTTTCTATTACTTGAACATTTATCTTCCAGTAGCTACTTCGATGAGCATCCTCATCGATTTCTAATTTCATGACCACTATGTGGTGATCAAAACAGGTAATAGGGATGGTATCTACTGCAGTTATAGAGTGGAACGATATCTTTGTGTAAAGTCTATCTAGTCTTGAGCCATAATTACCCCTAATAAAGGTATATTCTGGTACCTCCTTATAATACTGACAATTGTCTGTTAACTGTAAATTAGAAATTAAACTTCCCAGAGACTTTTCGATACGAGCGGTCTGTTTCCTGAACTACAGTCTCTTGAGACTCGGGACGCAGTTGAAGTCGCCGCCTTGCAAAATATAAGCTATCTTCATTCAGGAAATTTTCCCTATAAGCTATATAATTAGAACCTGTGGTGCATATATATTTGCAACGAGAACTGTGTTATTTTTATAATGAACTCTTACTCCTTGTTATTCGACCTGTATCACCCATTTCAGAAAACAGAATTCGTATATCCTTCTCTTGCCTACACCTATTAAAAACTCCTCTAGCCGTTACTGGAGGGCTGAGAAGTACTGTATGTCAATTTGCACCTTTAACATATCTAAGGTATTAATATCTTTTATACTATGTTTTTGAATTAAAATAATGTCAGTCTTATAAGAACGAATTGGATACATCAACTCCATTTGCTTTCTTACCTCATTCAGCCCTTTATGTTTAAAGTTGCAATAGATAAGGCCATTGTTATTTTTATGCTTTTTTATATAATTATCCACTACAGTTGGTTTTGTTTCCTTCCTTTTTTCCGTATTTCAATTTTCTCTACGTTTAGATTCCATACTTTCCCATTTCTTATAACTGGGCCCGCTCTGATAGCACCCTTGAAACACTATCCTCCTCGATGATCACTGCATCCACACTCACTGCTGCTTCCTCGGCACTTACTTCCATGTCAGTTATTTGGGTATCATCATCTACCTACTGAATTTCTGCAGCTGTCGTATGCAGAACAAGTTCGTTGTATGAATTATCAGACACTTTTCACTCATCTTTTGTATGTGTGTGTACTTCCCCGTACGTCTTTGTTTTCAGAGATTGTTGGGTTTCCTAACCTCTCGATCACATTCATTGTTTCTTCTCGTTCCTCCATAATTTCCTCCCTATCCTCCTCAACTATCTTTCGAAGTCGGCTGTTCGATTCTCCCGTGGTGGTTACCACCACCTGTGTGTTTTCACTGTCGTCATCGTCCAGATCTCTGGTAAGTACCGTGGGTTTGCCGTAAGTCCAAAGTTTGTATCATCTTTTAGGTTTCTGTTATTTGAATTTGAGTTACTATTGGCAGGGAAGTCCGTCATGATGTAAATATCTATATGAGGATCATGGTTCTAGTTACAATTTAGGGCCATGTGTGAATACGACACTGTTAACATATATTTTTAGACCGATTATATACAATGGATAATTCATATCCACAAACAATGATAGACGAGGGTATGCTTGTCTTAATATCCATTTTCACTGTTCTTACACCATTAGGAATAGCCTACCCTTCGCTACACCATGAGCGTAAACATTTCGTCTACTGCCGCAAATTTTTCTGTTCATGCTCAAAACTGAAGTAATAACGTCGTCTTCCAAGTCGAGGAGGGCATGTCTCACTGAGACGAAGGTCAGATTGTTGCTTAAATTCACTATTTTGATGGTTTCTCCCTGTTTAGTATCGATGGCCTTGTCCTCATATTTGCTAAGAAGAGCGTCAAAGGTTGTCTTATTTAACTTCACAACTATCCTGTTATTTAACATATGTTGAAAACCGGCAATCTTGGACGTTTTAATTCCTAATTTCCCAAAACTAACCTTACATGCCAACTCGTAAGATGGATAGCATGGAAAACACTACAGTAAACCATGTTGCAAACACGCATCAAGAACTTATCGCATATGTATCCAAAGAAATTAATCCTCTTGAAATAAACCTAAGCGCAACCGGCTTTGGAGAGCAGAGCACCTGGTAGACACGTCCGGCCTCTGGGAGAGCTGAGCTCGAAGTCTCTTGAACAGTAACATTTCCTCTTATCATGACGAGGGAAATGTTACAAAAACCCTTGCCAGAATCCTAGTGTTTGGATAGCAGGTTACCAGCCTTACCATTCTTCAAAATACAACAATTTCTGTTGCACTGGAACCCAAAGGTGTATCCACACTACAGTAAAGCATGTTACAAACTCGCATCGAGAAGTTATCGTATGTATCACAAACAGGTTGTAAACAAGTCCCCGACAGTAAGTGAAGAACGAACCTTTGATACATGCTGGATAATCAAAGAAGCACTAATTAGAACTAACAACAAGTCGTTGACTTGAATTCAGCCTGTTTGTAATGTTCGTGCAATGAGTTGCAGACGTGTGTTCATGACATGTTTTACTGTAGTGTCGACGCCCACTAAAGATACCATCACGCTAATACTAGTGTGAGAGAGACATACCTTGAAACGTGAATGATTTGCTTCACACAAGGTCAGTTTTAATTTACGATGAATTGCCAAACATTATTAATGAAAACCCCGGAATATCTCGAAAATATTTAGCCTACTGTCACCAAGGCCTACGGGCTGGTGATTTGTTGGTAATGGCTTGTTGTGCTGCCAGATTAAGCATCCCCTCTCACTCATTGCAATACCTCTCGAATCATAGTAGGCCTACTTGGAATATTTGAATCCTAAAGGAGATCGTACCAGCAGAGTAATCATTCAGGTCTGACCATAAGACGCATCTGTAAATTAGGAAAATAACAGAAGTGCTTTATAATATTTAAAATTAGAAGGAAAAAACTACAGAGATGATAACAATTATAGTTAACAACAAGGGTAATAATGCACTGATATGAACTAGTAAAGGAGAGAAAGAAATGAAAGATCTTCAAAACACGACGCACATCTCAATCAGGTAACTTCATGTCCAAAATTCAAATAACCTCATACTGTGCAGTAACGAAGAACGATATACTTCTAGGGTCACTGAATGTCCGATGAAGATGGATTTGCTCAGTCAAAAATCCTCAGCGCACTGATGGTATTTTTATCTGTCAAGCGAGCAAATTTAAGCAGAAAAGAAAAAAATGAAGATTGAGGTGTAACTTTTCTCGCTAACAGACTGACTATTCATGCACCGACTCCAGCGTACAGGAGTTGCATTGCCCGAGCCTCACTCCAAGGAAAAAAGATCCGATTTACTGGAGACAGGAGAGCGCATCACTTATCACCCTTGGCTTGGAACATGATTTCGATTTTTAAAGTTACTTTAGAACAGTATTCCATAATTTTAGCTGTAGAATTAATAGAAAAATTAACAATTAATCCATTTCCGGTAGTTAATTAACTCCGGGAATGGATTAATTATTAATTTTCTATTAATTCTATACCTAAAATGACTGATGAAGAGTTAGAGGAATTTATTTCTGGTGATAGAAATTCATTTCCCGCTATAACGTGGTTCGGATTCCACAATAAACTGTAGGTCCCGTTGCTAAGTAACCAACTGGTTCTTACCCACGTAAAATAAGTCTAATTCTTCGGGCCAGCACTAGGAGAGCTGTTAATCAGCTCAGTGGTCTGGTAAAACTAAGGTATACTTAAATTTTTTACAGCTAAAATTATGGAACACTGTTCTCGAGTAACTTTAAAAATCGAAATCATGTTCCAAGCCAAGGATGATCAGAGGCGTCGTGAAGGGCTGGGTGGTGGCTGGGTGGGGGGACGTATGTCTCCGGGCTCAGCATTGAGGGGGCGCCAAATTGAAGTTGCGAAGACATCTATTTTGGGGGAAATGGGGTGATGAAACCAGTAACTTAGAATCTTTAAGTTTTTATGAGTTTCCAGTACATATTTTATATTTAATGAAGACTGACTTCCTTTAATGTTCATTATATATAAATGTAATCATTATGTGTTAATTACTACACTATCACATTTTATTACGTACTTATAAAATAAGTCATTCAGTAACTGTGAGCCAGCGCAAAGATATTGGATAGTTACCCCCATCATTCTAGTGTTTCGTTTTCTTTCGTGAACATTTTTTGTGCATAACGAACTGCAGACTACAATTATTTCTGCAAAGTTAAGTATACCTTAGTTTTACCAGACCACTGAGCTGATTAACATCTCTCCTAGGGCTGGCCCGAAGAATTAGACTTATTTAACGTGGCTAAGAACCAATTGGTTACTTAGCAACGGGACCTACAGCTTATTGTGGAATCCGAACCTCATTATAGCGAGAAATGAATTTCTACCACCAGAAATATATTCCTCTAACTCTTCAGCTAATTATTTCTGCAATTTCATAACACTGAGGCTGATGTTATTATCAATACATAAAGTACTTTATTTACTTATCTTTTGCATTGAAAAATATAGTAAGAAATGTTAATTTATGCAAATTTTTTCATTCTCGAATGAGAAAGACGTCAGTCACAACAACACTGTCAAGATGTCAACACAACTTCACAATTTTATACACGCCGTGAGAACCAAGGTATGAAAAAGTTAGCACAGACGGTAGCCACAGAGCCCAGGCCCCAGAGGTATAGACTAAATCAATTTAACTAATACTAGACTAGGAAGTGATTGCTAGTTTGTTCTTAAGCGGCTATTGCAAGGTTAAGTTTTGCGTGAGCACAGCACCTGGTATTCCATCAACCATCATCTCAGATAATGCTGACCATTGCAGTATCAATTGCTAGTTGTGGGCGATCATTTAGTAAGATGAAACTTATCTTGTCGAGTCTGCGAACACCTATGAGGCAAGAGAGATTGTCAGCTTTAATTCTACTAAGTGTAGAGCTAGAGATCGCAAACAAAATAAACTTTGATGGCGTGATAGAGAAATTTGCGGCTGTAAAAGCTAGAAAGATAAAACTGTGAACATATTGTAACGTGCATCAATACTTAATGTCCTACAATTCATTGTTAATCCTTTTCTTTGTTTAGCTTTTCTGTTATCAACATCTGTCAAATTATCTTAAATTCTAATACCTTTATACCGTTTTATTTCCTTGCATATGATTGATCCTAAGCATCCATCACTTTAGTCTTTTTGTTTTCATTATTTTTACGCACGTTAAACATTCTTTAAAAAAAAGTAAGGTTTATAGTTAGTGAACTAATTCATCTTTGTTCTTATCAGTTTTCTTTTCAGGCATTATAACTATTCAGTCTTTACCACAAAATCTATCTTTTTTTCTAGTATTAACTTCTGTGCTGCAACAAATTGTACATTTTCATGATTTTCTTAGCCCCCTCTATTCCCTAATGTTTAACTCCTGTTTTTACTCAAATTTATTTATTAATTTGCCATTTGTCTTTGGTTATTAAGAGTTACTGGATACTGTGGTGCTTCACTATAATCTACATTTTAGTTATCTTATCAACATTTTGGAATTTAATTATGAGGCTAATGATTAATTAATTACAGTATATCTATTATATGTAAAATAAACTATTTCAGTTTGCAAATTCGGTTTGTGTTCTATCATTCCAGAATATTATTATGCAAATTAGAATGTTTTGTTTTCAACACAATATATCTAAAATAATGAAGGCAAACATTTCCTGCCAAGATTACCACACTCAAATGAAAATAGTCCTACCCGACCCCTCCTCCTTTGCCCCCGGGCGCCAGCAAGCCTCACGACGCCACTGAGGGTGATAAGTGATGCATTCTCCTGTCTCCAGTAAATCGGATCTTTTTTCCTTGGAGTGAGGCTCGGGCAACTCAACGCCGCCATACGAAACCAAGCCAGTGGCCACCCAACTCCAGCCCCACCCACGGACTGCTGTAGGTGTATTCTGGATGGTTATATGAAACAAGGGATACGCTAACAACAAGAAAAATCTACCGCTAACAAGAGAGAACCAGTCATGAACCATTCCAAGGACCAAACAATATGGCCGCCAATGATCTCGTTACAATCAATGGAAAAAGTTGATTGGTGGGTACCGCCGCTTCGCTGGTTTCTCTCTATATTTTTTTTTTTTTAGTTCAGAACGCAGTACTAATATATACTGAATTAAATTTCGCTACTAAGGTTCATTTTTAATCATTATGAACAGCTCTTTCTTTCATGTTCATCCTTCTTATGTATAGACCAGAGCTTCTACATGAAAGTGCTAGTTCGACAAATGAAGGGGTATAGACTCATAGGAAGGGTCAAGGTAAACCACTCTCATACCTTTTATTACCTATTTTACTTCCTTGTCTCACAATACGAAGGCCCATTTGCATATGAAAAAGTCCAAACAGCTTTAGAAATGAGGAGCCCAAAATGAAAGGAAAACCACCATTCTTCTGGTTCGCTGGGATCGATCATTCCTTCGTTTTCTTTTTTGTTGTTTGTTTTTGTTTTTGTAGATCAGATCAAAAGAAAGGAAAGCATCTATAAAATAATTCTCGGCGGAAAGTTTACTTAACATGTTATTCATCCCCTCTAACTATTATCGTGATGGGTTCTTTTTTGAGAGGTTTTGCTTCGACATTTTCAAAATATAGCTTTGGAATGGAAGGTCAATGAAGTTCAAGAATCTCCTCTGTGAGTATTGTGCGCATTCATCTGTATGTGTATGTGCTTATGAAGAGAGAGAGAGAGAGAGAGAGAGAGAGAGAGAGAGAGAGAGAGAGAGAGAGCAAAGTTTATACATTATATCGACAATAAAGCTGCTCTTCCAAAATTACATTCCAGCTGCCTATCTGCTCATTGAACAGAAACAGGTTGCCAAGATCTTCGACAGAAACAAACTGTTCTAAAGCACTACGGTGTAAATTCATCATCTTGATC
>NC_089761.1:66315736-66348236 GCF_040412425.1 Macrobrachium rosenbergii
GAAGGAGCATCGCGAAAAGAAATGAGCTCAGCGGTTACTGGGTGACTGAAGGAAGTAGACAGACAGACAGACATCCTCTGGCACTTGTCGGTCTCTTGTATGTAACTTAATCGCCTCAGAGCTCTCCTGATGCTAATAGAGCTGCTGAGATAAGAATACCAGATCGCATAAAAGAGGAAGAAAAAATGATTAGGTGTGGAAAGGGCGTTGTTGGGTTAAAGGAGGAATCAAGATTATATATATATATATATATATATATATATATATATATATATATATATATATATATATATATATATATATATATATATACTATATATATGTTATGATGAATGGCATCAAGAAATGGAGCAATTTAAGACTAACTGTCTGTGGAAGGTGTCTTGCTGTTTGAACAATCAAGTCACTCCCTGTTCGATAGCATTACATAATTTTATCTTCTTTCATATATGATGATTCTGCAGAGTATAATATCAGTTTCAGGTTATCCATGCACGCTAATTCTGGTTGAAATTGCTTGTCTCGTAGGCTTATTATATCACGTCCTGGCCAAAGTTATCAGTTGATGCTACAGATATCTTTTAATTTCTCATCGTAAATCATTCAGCATCCTTTGAGTCGCGTCAGATCCAATATCACATACAGCAGAATGGAGCCGTTTGGCGTGAAACTTCACTGTAAATAAAACCTTCAAAGTCGTTGATGGTAATTTCACAACTTATACAATGCACGCATTTTAATACAGAAGACAACCATGGAATGTAACTTGTCAAGAAAGTATTTCCATAAAGTATTTCAAGTCCTGTTTCTTGGGAGAAAACTTCATACATGCATTTTCATGCTAGAAAAAAAAACGCCTCGTAGTAAAAGCCCACCTCAAACTTGAGGAAGCAAAAAAGTTCACATAATGCAGGAAATGCTGTAACTGTATAATTTCTTTAAATTCCCAGAATGACTCAGTTTGAAGACTAATCAGAATTATTATGCTCGTGTTCTCAGCCTCCACTATGGTATTCATACCACAGGATACTGACATGATTTTAGATATGGAGGCAAGGACTGAATAAGTTTTGAAAACTATAGCTGTGTCATTTTCTGTAAATACACTTTTCATAGACAGGCCGAAGTGGTCACCTCTGGGTCTCTCTACTTTTCAGCTATTTGTAAAAACGTTTCAAGTCATCAAAAACAAGACACTTTTTTGTGAAGCGACTATGAAAAAGAAACGTTTCACCGGGCATTCGCAATTGGAGGAGTAACACAACTGGAATTAAAGAAGAAAAAGCCCTGAATATCTTTTAATAGCTTTAACAAACGGAATACGGATCTCTCATAGATTGATCAAAATACTGAAAAAATAACTTCTCAACAGGAACACTTCTTTTGTTTTATTCAACTTAACTGACCACCTAAATTGACTGCATTGTATAAAAGCTTAGAAGTCGCAATTCTTTCGTAGTTACTTCTGAATACCATTCCACAAAATACGAAAAGAAACCAATTGAAGCTTAACCAAGAATTTATTTTATTTACCTGAATATCTTCAACATAGATATATTTCTGGCATCGACGTCAATTTACCCAATGCAGGTATTCAGTTAATTAATTTATTAATCAAGCTTTTCCACTGAGAGCAAGCGGAATGTTGATATTCTTCCCCGCCCCACCCAACAGGGCGATAGCACCCTCAGTGTCCCTTACGTGGTACACTTTAGACCTCGCTTTAGACCAGACACTATTAAAGGGTGTTTGCAGCGTCCCTTCGGCCGCTAGCTTCACCCACTTTTTAGACTTTCACTGTATCTCCATTCCCGCCCTTTCTCTCCAGTCTTGCTGTCCAGCCACTCTATTACTTTTAAGTATAATTGAAGGTTTTCTTCCTGTTCCACCTTTAGGCTCTTGTACTTCATCTCTTTTATTTCCTGGATAATTGTATCTTGTTCTACAACCACTCCAACTCCGTTCTTTTACTGTCTAAAGCACTGAATGGCCGAAAGTGCCCCACTGTTTGTCTTGACAGTCTAAATTTCATGAAATAAAAATGAAATTTTCCCTCCTTCATTGATAGCAAACTTGTCTTATAATGAGAGGTTAATGATGCAGGAAAAAGAGGAAATGTGAGTTGGAGTTACTGCCATACGAAGCATCAGGGTACAGGAGCGAAATGGGAACTGAGAGATCCACCAAAAATGCTCGTAAACTGACGTAACATATTTATAGCTCGTTTCTTAAACGCGTGTAGCAGATAAGGAGTACAATGAAAGCTAACATGGTCAATTTCTAGTCCAAATGAGTCACGAAAAGATAAATACCTGAAAGTCAATTCTAATTGAACTGGAGGAATAACAAGACCTCTGGATTTTTCCCCGTGGGCATAAGAAAAGGGGGATTAGCACCTCAGGGGGAGAACACAATTGTAAACAGTGGTTCACTGCATAAATGTGTATACTGAGGCATCAAGTGATATCTAATTTTAAGTATACGATTCATCTCCTAGATAAATGGACATGAAAACAAAATTTATGATTGTCGCGACGAAATCTGCAGCACGATGCGAATATTAAAGTGTCTCCTTATAAATTAACATCCTTGAGTAAATGAGGAAATGGTACATGCGTTAATTCCCATCAAATAAATAATGGCTAACACCTGAGGTAAAAATTATTTAACAATTGAAGAAATTAATCTGTTAAAGGAGAGAATACATCAACTTTGCCTCATTTATTGGGCATCACAAAATGAGAGAGAGAGAGAGAGAGAGAGAGAGAGAGAGAGAGAGAGAGAGAGAGAGAGAGAGAGGGGTTGGTGGCGGGATGTGGAGCGATTGTGAAACAGTCTAATTTGTCATCCGTAGATTAAGATCGAGACAATGGTGCCCTTGTTTGGTCTACCCATCGATCGAATTACATAATTTCTGTCCATTTTTGGATAAGTGAGCGAGATACAAAGTAGGCGTAAGTGACCAAGGCATTTCCAGCGTCGTGGTAACCGTTAGTTATCCTTTTGTCTGACTTGGAAACTTAAGTGAGTTTTCAGATGTTGGATAACTTTTAGGCTCCTATATGGTACATCTGATTTTTCAAATATTAACTTTAGATGCTCCAAAAACATTCTACCAGTGCCATGGGGTACCTGTACAACATGAGCGTATATATAACAAGAGAAAATCTAACGATCGAGGTCTAGAGAATATTCAGAGAATAATCTCTGGACCTTGCTAATGATGCTCAGAGTACGAGTGAGCAGTACTCCCTTTCCTCACGACGCATTTTTAACTCTCTTAGTCTTTAAATGAACCACTCATAATCTTTGTTTATCTTAACCACAGTTCTTTTATATGGGTGTATTTGTGTTTAAGACAGCAGCACTTTTAAGAGGGAAACGTAAGTGAGAATGGACTATGAGCCATGTTTAAAACCTAGCTCGTGCATTGTAGCAATACGACGTGCACAACGGCGACTTCCAATTTTAATAGTACAGCTGGTTAAGTCTAAAGAGATGTAAACGGGCGAGCATCTGGTTTGGCCATCCCAACAACTGCGCGCGAGTGAGTGAGCGTTTGTACCCTCGTGTGTATGTGTGTGTGCGTGTGTGTTTGTGTGGTCTGCCTACGAAGATGCGACAAGACAGATTGGACACAAGAAGAACTTGAGATGGCTGGGAATGGTGGAATACGATATTGCTCGTTCTGTTTTGAGTTTAACGAAGGAAATTTCACGGATTCTTGTCTTACCCTTTTTCCCACTTGGAAATGAGGAAAAGGGTAGTAATCTCTGAACAATAATGATAAAAATATAAATTTTGATGAATTAATCTTTTTAGTAAAATGATATTACAGACAGAAACATTCTCGAAAGGGAAAATTAGCAGGAAAATTGAAAAAAATTATTGGGAAAAATACCAAAAACGTAACCTCATTTTCAACATTATGCCCATATAATACACAGTCTCTGTACTGCCTCAATTACTTCGAAGAATTTCCTTGAATGATAAATACGCATGGTTGTAAGATAACACATCAAGTAACCAACAAAGAGATGACAGATGCATAAAGGAATGAAGACAGTGGATACTGCCTTGTGTGAGAAGGATATGGGTCGTTCAGAAAAACAGAGAAGCAAACAACAACAAACATTTCGCTTCGGGGAGCTGCAGACACATTGGTCTCGATGGAACACATGCAGTGTTCAACAGCACCCCATAAATTCATGCTGCCTTAATTGCTCGTATTCTTCTAGCGTAATTACACATCAGATGCAAAAAAGATGAAAAAATGTAAAAAATATAAACACAGACCTAAGGCAATGCAGAGGAGTCAAATCCCCATGCAGATAAAACATTCAAGAAACAGTCATTGTTATCAATCACAATCTGGCTGAATGTTAAAGGGAAAAATACATTTGGAGACAAGAATTAAATCTCACAGAGGGTAAAAACAACAGATGGGCCTTAGTTTTCTGTCATTCCCCTTCTCACGCCCTATTGGGGCTGGGGGACTGGCTCTGTTCTGTCCCACAATCACTTCAATCAAGTCACTAAATTTTTCAACGTTTTCATGCTTCAGTTTTGTATTTGGTATTTAAGACTTTTACACTTTCCTGGTAGAATGAAATGGTTTCCTTAACGTTTATCCCATCAAATGATAATGATCCATTATAGTTTGGAAAGGGGTTCATAACGGCAAATTGAATGCAAATTGACAGTTTTAACGGCCTTAATGACCTGAAGAAGTAAGTACCGAATTTTAATAATTTATCAACTGGCCTTTCTTACGCTGAAATGTTCACTCGAAACGAGTTCTTCGCCTCTGAATAGACATTTCGTTTTACGGATTCTCGGAACTGAAGAGGACAAATCTTTTTTGAGATGAAAACCGATTTTTTTTATCCCCGTATATTTAATGAATAAGTTAATACGCTCCAATTATAAACTAAATAATGAAACGTTTATAAAATTGTCTGATTGAATTGAGTTACTATTGCAACCACGTTCATCGACGGCAGAAGTATAGTATTTGCTTATATAATTTGCAATGAGAAAGAAAAGACTTATAAATATTTGTTAATGTAATAACCTTGATACAATTCGTATGCAAAAAAAGAGAACTGTAGAAAGCAGTTCGTGTTTTCACTGGAGTTCTTCGCGGACTGGTGTTCTGAGAAAATGTCCAGTAACGAATTCTGGTATATTTAACAGTTAGGATTTTTTCGACACTTGTTTTAAAGTAGTTTCGATTTTTTATTTCTGAAGGTTTAGATGCCTTCACACCCAGATGTTGCTTTGCGTTAGGCAAGATCCTAAAGAAATAAGAACAATATTTTATGGCTACAACAGAAAGATAGAGACAGACATAAGAATGGTGGGAGATGGACGTGCTGATAAGCCAATAACAGAGCGCTACAAAACAATCACCCGTCAAAGATGGCTACAGTATTTTGCTGAGATCATATTTGGCATTGGCTCTATGAATTAATAAAAATTTGTAACAGTGATACTGACGATTCTGAAGTATTACCTTAATGACGAAGAGCATTGTGTAAATGTGACATGCATTGCCTCGAGAAAGAAGCGAAGAGTTACTTTGAATGTGATGTCATGCTGTGAAAAATTTGTTTTAAGAATCCAAGACTTTTATGAAGGGGAAGGGCAGCTGAGAAGGACGATTAGAAATTTGATACACAGGGAAATTCTTGTGAATGACGTGGCTATGATAAGTGTACGCCACGTAGGTGACCTGAGAGGAGAGCAGTAACCAGACAGTCACGGTTGAAGCTTGAGGATATCAGAGAGAAAAGGGGTCGTAGGATAAAGTAGAGGTTGTTATGATAAAGACAGGCGTTGGTTGTCCCAGCAGGAGGGCGCCAACTTCGTCACAGCACCCCACACCATCATGCTGTTCGGAGAGCATCGTGTTACAAGGGACTCGGGAGTCGAGACTCGAGACCACGACTGGTCAGCGAGGCCATGGCGTCCCGGAGAGGGGTCAAGGTGGCTGGTACCATGTGGGAGGGGGTCGGTTGAATATGTATACGGCCAACCAGCTTCGTAGATTGAGATGATAGTGCAACTTTCCTATGGAGCAAAGTGTGTACTCATTCATTTTTACACATGACGTCAAAAAAGGTTATATCAGTATAATCTTAGAGTAAATTAAAATAACCTTTCTCCTTTAGCGCCGGCGTTACACAACTTATACAGAAATTAAAAAAAAAAAAGTTTGCGTCACTTTTCTCTCTAGCCTTCATTATATTCCTCATGTCTTATAATCATTACAAATGAAGGCATCGATATGCATCAGGTTATTGCCTGAGTGTCTGTCGAGGGACAGATTTTTTTCCTTGGGACACTTTAAGGGAAATTTATCCATTCACTGGATAATTTTGACATCAGTTCTTTTCACCTCTAATACTGTGACATCTTTTATACATGGTGGTAATAACAAAGTTTAGACGGCTGGTAATGATGGGCCAGTTTCGTTCATAATCTTGATTATTACTGTTCTTTCTTGAATGTCATCTTCAGTTGTTTCTGGTTGACCTTTTAATATTCTGGGAAAGGTTTATTCGGAATTTCTATAAAACTATAATTATATGATCAATATACATGGCATTTAATGAAGTCTGAACTTCGCCTGAAACGATTATTGACAAATAAAAAAATCTCTGACCATGATAAATTCAGTTCAAAGTCCTTCATAACTTAGTTGTTACGTAGCTCTAGTGGAGAGTAAAATTTGTAACTAACAACTTCAAAATTTCTCTTCGAATAGAGAAATTTTTATGCACATTCGAGGCCAACTCCTTCAAACTTTCGTTACAGAAAGTTGTAAGTAAAAGCTATAATTCAAACTCGAGTTGCTTTGTGATCTCTGAAATCATCTGTATAATGAAGAGCTTCGATTCATTTACTTTTCTGGCCTCCAACTACTGATGTCGTATCACTGGAAAGAGAAACGAAGGCCAATAAACATGTGCTCCTCCAAAAGAATGGGGTCTAGAGCGATCACGAAGATGGTCCGAAGACTGTCGAGATAAGAGGATCAGCAACATGAAAGAAGATACGTGTTGCAATGAAAGCTTGGTGGTGCCCAGAACAAAATCATTAGAAAGAAGAAGAAGAGTTGCTAAGCGTTTGGAATGTCTCTTGTTGTAGCTCGAGTTATAATCTCAAGTGTCTAATAAACTTTGTAAGATAAGTTATTTCAGAGTTTGGTTCACCAGCCACTCCATGTACAGAAAACTTAATTTAAAAAGGAAATTAAATATTTGCCGCAATATGAGAGATATATGTTATATATAGAAAATTCATGGAGCAAGTTTTATAATTTACTTAATTCACTAGTATTTTTATGTTCTATAACCATAATATCATTGTAAATTGGGACATGTTCATAGTTGTTTTGAAGTAAGCTAAGATAATAATTTACCTAGAGTTTGTATTGTTATGTTCAGTATTTATTCCACATGCAGGTTTATAATCGTTCTGTCTGTCTGTCTGTCTTTTTGTCTCTTTCTCATGACAAATGCTGTCTTCAAATATTGATAAGATGACTTGCAGTGTTGTTTGTCTAAATTAATTTATCACTTTTAAGGAGGAGACATGCAACATGCTTTCAACATGGAAACAAATGAATTTACTTTATTCCCCCAGTGGGAATATGGTATCTGGTTCATAGAGCCAGAAGAGATAAGGAATTCAAGAGATAAGAAATTTCAGTTCCCTTTCTTTCTTCAGAAGGAAGGAAACTGAAAAAGTGGAATGGAATCCATTCACGAGTTTAATACTATCCCAGAATATCTTTAAGAAAGCGATGGTTGAATTCTACATTCTGTACACGAGTGAAATGAATCCCACTGAATGGTAATGTCTGAAAACTTTTTTGAGTATAAAATTAATGGGTGACCACTAAACTAACAGTAAGGTCTTTATCTATACGACCATGTTTTTCATCTCTGATAAACAAAACAACTAGAATTAAATATGCGAGTTTTTAATCGGACAGATCAATTCCACTTACTGCTTTAAAAAAAAAAATCATAGAAATGGATCTTTATAACTTGACCGGTTTTATCTCGCCTTACATTTGTCTAACTTATTCTTTCCAATGGTTTAAGCAGTTTTATTTTTTCCCTTAGTATAGTATCTGGCAGAATTTTCCTTTAGCATAATCTATAATGATTGTGAAAGATTACGAGTACAATAATTTCTTTTTAAGCAAAAATCTTGATCTCAGAACAGGACCTCTCCCGTCATTGTCTGCACTTATCTTCACCTGGTTTCATTTCTCCCTCCACCTTCAGATATGCTTTTGAAGTCTCCCTTGATGACTACAAATAAAGCAAAAGGAGGCAGCACTTAGCAAGATATGTTGTGGGATCAGTCAAAGGTTTCTGGCATGAATGACAAAGGACTTTTTTTACGTTCGGGTTTTAAAGCCGTGGAATTCAGACAAAAATGTTGAACTTCTGAGAGGGAAAACGACAAAGGCTTATCACTCGAGCCATTTTCACCCGTATAACCATAATTGTTCCGTCCATTTTTTTCTCGAATGTCATTTACAACTGTATCTAGTTGACCAAGGTCTTTTAGAGACTACAGAAACCAGGGAAATACTGAAGATGTCTTTCTAAATCAGTATTTGTTAGACAACGTTGTACTATTGGAAAAGATGAAGATTTGATGATTTATACAGTTAAGGCCTTTTAAAATCTGTGTATGAGTGAGTCGTCATTCGTACTGTTCTATGTTCGATGAAGAGTTCGCTTTTTCATCTAGCACTTATTCAAATCCTGATTTAGAGTTTTCGTCTTGCAGACACGTCTTTAACCCTTGAAACCCTTTGGAGTTTTATTGCTGAATAACAGAATGATTAAGCATAGTGGTTAATGTGGTCACTATTCATGAATTTCTGTGCAGTACTCTGTTGAGCATCTTGTTAACTGAGACGATTATCTCCATAGCTCTTGGTGGTATGTCATTTGTGATAATGCCCAATAATAACGTACAGTAGTGCTGCGAGAAGTGGATATTTTTTGCCAATCTGGCAAAATCACTTAAGCTGTTGTTTCTCTTTCTATGCTTGATCTGAAATTTTGTGACATTCCTTTGTAGTACGTACAGCTGGATAATACACCCGACCGTTACATAAACTTTCGCTGTATTGAAATAAA
Organism: Macrobrachium rosenbergii; assembly: GCF_040412425.1. Classification (NCBI taxonomy): domain Eukaryota; kingdom Metazoa; phylum Arthropoda; class Malacostraca; order Decapoda; family Palaemonidae; genus Macrobrachium; species Macrobrachium rosenbergii. The sequence continues at coordinate 66,324,907 of NC_089761.1, forward strand.
TGCGTCACCATGCATATTACCAAAGAGAACAATTCTACGCAAAATATGTTTCTTAATGTTTCGTGTTGAACAGTTACAGTCTAAGCTCGTAATGAGATTAGGCAGGAAAAAGTTCTTATTACATTATTTCATTAGGAAGTATGAAATACCACCGAAAAAGTTTCTTTAACTAAGTTTAACTCAGCGCTTTGTTAGAAAAAAAAAAAAATTAACCGTGTATCTGCTCATAAGCAATAACACGGAACAATAATTTGTTTCACATGTTTAATTTTAAATAATTTACTTCTGAAAACCTACTAAGATATGGTCGGCAATCATTTGTTATTAAAATATTTATGGAGGACCACAGCTTTGTGCCACCTGCAATAAGAGCAGATAAGCAAGTTAGCCATACGGGACCCATGGGAAGTCTTATATGCAGATTAAGAAAAGGAGCGGACCTAACGCAGTGCCCTGTGGGAGGCTGATAGTAATCACTGCCACCTTGGAGGTACGACCATCGACGCACGGCATTTGTTTGTTGTTTATTGGATGTTTCATTTCTTTGCGCAGCGAGCTCCTTACAGCTATTCTGCTGCTCTTGGTTCGTCAGGAACCGAATATAATGCCATAATCCTTGAAATGAATGTTCGTTGATGGAATTTTATTCCTGAGATCAATCTTCGTGGGCGACAATATTCTTAGATTTAGTATTTTGACGTTTATAATCTTTGCATACAGTTCGCCAGTTAAAAATGTTATCGACTTTTTTTTCGGACAGTGAATCATTCTGTTGTCTAAATATTTAACGTCGTCTACAAAGTAAGCAGGTATCATCATTGTCATCATTATTATTTTATTATTTTTCTTGATATTTATTTTACAAGCAAAGTAAATATATCTCTATATTATTATTATTATTATTATTATTATTATTATTATTATTATTATTATTATTATTATTATTATGGTCTATCACTGTCATCCTATTCGACTGGGTGGTTTTTACAGTGCCGGGTTCCGGGTTTCATCCTGCCTCCTTTGGAGTCCATCACTTTTCTCACTATGTGCTTTGTTTCTAGTAGCACACTTTTCTGCATGAGTCCTGGAGCTACTTCGGCTTCTAGTTTTCCTTTTCAGGGATTATGGGATCGTGCCTAGTGTTCCTATGATTATGGGCACAATTTCCACTGGCATCTTCCATATCCTTCTTATTTCGATTTTCAGGTCTTGATACTTATCAATTTTTTCCTCTTTCTTTCTCATCTACTCTGGTGTCCCATGGTATTGCGACATCAATGGGTGATACTTTCTTCTTGATTTTGTCAATCAACGTCACGTCTGGTCTCTTGGCACGTATCACCCTATCTGTCCTGATACCACAGTCCCAGATGATCTTTGCATGATCGTTTTCTATCACTCGCTCAGGTTGGTGTTTGTACCACATATTACTGCAAACTAGCTGGTGCTTCTTGCACAGGCTCCAGTGGAGGGCTTTTGCTACTGAATCATGCCTCTTTTTGTACTGGTTCTGTGCAAGCGTAGGACTTTCGCTTGCTATGTGGTTTATGGTCTCGTCTTTCATATTGCACTTCCTTCATATGAATGATTGTTATTTCCATCCATTGTTCTTTGGACATATCTGGTTCTTAGGGCCTGATCTTGTGTCGCTTTAGCATTCCTTCTGTTTCCTTCTTGAGTTCTCCCCTCTGTAGCCATTGCCATGTTTCATTATTATTATTATTATTATTATTATTATTATTATTATTATTATTATTATTATTATTATTATTATCACTCTGCTGTTTTACATTCCCGTTTTTTTTATAATTTCGCGTATTATAAAAAAAGTTAACAAGCAAGCAACAGGATCATTGGTGTCAGTGATATAAAAAATGCACAAAATAAAAATACAGAAAGAAAGAAGAATGAATGATGCACAGATAACTGCAGATAAAAGGAGGCAGTAAAGAGAAAAATAACCCAATGACTCATCCTCTTAGTTGTATAATGCATTGCTCCTTCTTCATACTTAAAGGGTGACTAGTTTCTGTTCCCGACTTAAGATTATGTATAAGGTGATTATGTATATTGAATGTGGTTACATTCTGGTGATGCAATAACGATTCCTTATGTCCTTTAACTTTATTTTGTTCTTCTCCGCCATTGCTGACCTTTGCGTTGTAATGCCAGTTAATTTTCAAGTCGAATTTGCTCCTCTCCAAGTGTGACTTCTGTATTCTGACGCAACAACGAAAAAGTCTTTGTTTTCTTTATTTTGATGCTTTCTTGGTCAAACAGTGAAGGGTAACTGTGCAATAGTTAAATGCTAAATGCACGCGTTTATACAGTTACGCGCCATATTCATATAACAAAAAAACAAAGATTAAGATAAACTTGTGAACAGAACTCCGTCTTGCAGAAACAAACACATGAGAACTTGACTAACATGACCAGTCAAGAATTAAGGTTATTTGCCCTGTAGTCATATTTCCTGCTTAGACAGAATGCAAATGCACTACTTTCTCCATAGCATGCCAGTAAAGTAACAACATGTCAAATATACAGTATATATATATATATATATATATATATATATATATATATATATATATATATATATATATATATATATATATATATATATATATATATATATATATATATATATATATATATATATATATATATATATATATATATATATATATATATATATATATATATATATATATTCATCATGTTCCATATCTTCGTGATTCAGTTATACATACATACATACTGTACATATTACACATACACATACATATATATATATATATATATATATATATATATATATATATATATATATATATATATATATATATATGTAATATATGTGTGTATGTATGTATAACTGAATCAGGAAGATATGGTTTGTGATGAATGTATAAATAAAGGCAAATTTCCACGAAGGAAAAAGTAAAACAACGGAGTGGTTGCTAGGCCTTTTGACGCACGGTTCTTTACTGGCAGACTAGTAAAGGACCATGTGTCGAAAGGCCTAGCAACCATTCCGTCGTTTCACTTTTCCTTCGTGGCATTTGCCTTCATATATATATATATATGTGTGTGTGTGTGTGTGTGTCTTAATTAAAGCCTTTTTCATCATATAGAAAATCATTGTCATTTTTTGCCATGTTATTAGCACTTCCTGCAAGCATCGACGATGCAAGGAAAATTTTCGATACCAAGTCTCTATAATCCACTGAATTCTTTAGAAACTAATTCATTTGTTATGACAAGTAGTCCATTATTAGTGAGTATCCGGTACAACGTCTTCAACAGGATAAGTTCTGCTGGGACGTGGGTGGTAAGGAATTGGACAAGATTTAAATTATGGTTACTGAATGGTTGATTAGCTGGTTAGCAGACAGAGTGCCTTGACATATACGTCCCCCCTTATGTCCTCTTCTCTCTCTCTCTCTCTCTCTCTCTCTCTCTCTCTCTTTGACCCTAGGACAAAGTAAGGGTTATCTTTCTTGTTGCCTGTTTAAACATCCATGTGTTGAAGGTGATATAGATAGATATATATATATATATATATATATATATATATATATATATATATATATATAATTATTATTATGTATTTTGAGAGGTGCTGGGGTTTACTCTACTCTGATTAAAACTCTCGAAATACCTTAACCAGAGAAAAAAGAACTAGTAATAATTGGTAGGCAGCCAAGTGAGAAATCTGCCTCTTAACACTTACTTTATTTGCACAAGCACACTGGTAAATTAAAGGTAACAGATCTCACTAAATTGAAAATGTACAATAAATCAATGAACTGGAAAAGCACATTAAGTAAATCACTGCGTACATAAATGGACCTTGTGCAAGAGGTCTTTAAAATTCCAGTAGTCATACATTTATATCAGCCCGGCAGGGTGGACTTCTCTCGGCAAATCAGGAAACACAGGAGAAACATCTACCTGGCAAATGACACTTGACACCACCACTCCTGGAAGCGAAATAATTCCTGATGAGATTACTAATAATGTAATATATCTCTTAGAGCGAGTTAATACACAAGTAAAATGGATTGCATTGCTCTAATCACTTCTAACAAGGGATTGGTGTTACTCTATGTACTTCTAGAAAGGAACACACACTGGCACTGATAGATACACTGTTGCAAAGTCAAAGGAACAGGGATTGAATTAAATTATGAATTGTGAGAGAGAGATACTGAGTTAGAGAAAAAGTTACATTGGCTTAGAACTAACTCTCGAATCACAGGACGTACCGTACTCTGCTTCTTTATGATGCTTGAATAGAAGATCTCCATGTGTGGTAGACCTTAACTATCCCGTGACGGCGTCTGGTTTAAAGGTCAAAGTTCCCCAAGTGTATAGGAAACGAGTGCCTGCTGGCTCGCGGCTCAATCCTTAGACAAGCGCACCTTCGGCAGACACAATTAGACTAACTGATGGCTTCTGTCGTCTTGCCCTTTTTATGGCAGAAATTGTGCCATAAGCATGCCTTGCAGAGATGGATGGGACCTCTACCTGCAGATTAGAGAGCAGATCTTTTGCCAGAAATTTGAAAGTACAAAAGGGTTTGATTAGGGTTGGGCTTAGCTAGAAGGGAGTAGTCATTATTCTTCCCAAGTGTTTTTGCTGGCGTCTCGTTAAGTAGGGGAAAGCAGAAACAGTCCCTAAAAATCTCCTGTCACTCGCTGCGGCTTTACTATTGCTGTACCCTATCCCCCTAGTCAAATGGGAAGTTCTGAATTAAGAAGATAAGCAATAAAGCGGCGTACATTTATAATATATATATATTGTCAAGGATATACATCCCTCCCTCCTGTAGATTTCCGTGCATTATTTAATTTTGAAATAATCTGCTATTCATTTCACTGTCGGGCCGGGAAAATTGGCGGGCGACGGACGGAAACAAGCATAGTTTGAACTAGATCAGGGCTGTTAGTACCAGTGTGTAGCGGTGGGGGGAACACCCCCTTATCGACTGATCCTGGGAAACAATAGGCACTCCCTTTTTCACCCCCATCACGCGATGGGGAAGCATTTAGGTATGGGGGAGGTCAAATAGGCCTATTAAAGCTAGGGGCCAGGTAGGATTTTAATCTTAAAGCACCTAATTCTAAGTAGGCTTTTCCTCTGCCCTCTTTGCTGGTTCTCTTGACATATTTGCAGGGATGTCGGACTAACGCTGAAGCCCCACAAGACGCAGCTGGCTTTGGGAAGACAGAAGCTTTCTTATCTCAGAACCGGGCGGATCTATCGCCCCCTCTCCTCCGTTTACGCTGGTTGAACTACCATCGACGGACAGCCGAGATGACTGTTGGTGCCACAGTTATCAGACAAGGTTTGTCCATCGCAAATAGTCAGTAAACCAGCCCTTCCCCCTTTTACTTAAACTCCTTAAAATTCCATTTCTTTAAACTTTAACTCCTTCCTCCACAAAGCAGTCCTCCCTTGTAAGAGTCCTGCCCGGCCTCCCATATCTCCCCATTAATGTGCCTTGAATGTCAATAGAGATCCCATGATAAGCATCCATTTATCCCTCTCCCATTGCAACTTAAGGGCAAATTTAGGCTAAGCAATACCAGTGTTAAATTTACTCTTTGTGTGAGTGCGATCACGTGTTCAGTGTTAGAGCCCACGCAGCTACGATTCCCATATTGTGCCTACGTGATTTCATCATAATTATCTGCTGGGCTACGTAGTGGTTAATATTTAATTGTGTAAAGTATCCCCATTTATAAGGGGGATTCCATTTCCTTCTGTGTTCCTCTGTGTTAATCTGGGACCTCTCTTTCAGGAGAGACAAGCTGCCCGATCGCACTCCGTGCCCCGTTATTCAGCCTGCCACCCCACAATCCTGATATTCCTGGTCGCAGTCGATACCAAGTCCGTTGTGGCCCGAAAATGTTTATATGAATTATTCTCCCATCCTGGAGTTCCATCATTTGCATCATCTGAGACTATTTCGTGTAATCGGGGCATGACTAACTATTATTATTATCATTGGACTGATTGTATTGCACATTGGCCCCCTTATTAATCAGCTTGCTTGTTGTCAATCATTGCATTATTGATCAATGTGTCCTATTAATGTGTCTGTCCATCAGTTATCATGTCATATTGTTTGTCTCCTTGTTTCATTGCTAAAGTCTCTGTAAATAAACCCCTGTAAATTTGTAAATGAATTCTAATTCCAAATGGCGACCTTTCTCATTCACTTGTAATCCAGGGAAAATCTGAGGTAAGGTTTCAAATAACTTTTCCTTTTGCTCATAAGCTGGGCTTTCTTGGTTTCGTGGCAGCATCAGTATAAACCTTGTTTCAATTTCTCCCCAACCAAGACGTCCAGTTTATGAAAATATATATATATATATATATATATATATATATATATATATATATATATGAATGTCTTTTCCTGTAATACCACAGTGTAATATGAATATAAAAAGGCCCATATAACACTATTTAAACGTTGTAACCATATATTTCGGGCACTTGCTTCTGTGCCCCTGTTCACTGGTAGAATATGGACAGATGAAATGTTATAAGGGTATATATACAAAGCATATATACAGTAGGTGTGGCATTAAGTCTCCGATGGTATGCAGGTGACCGTTTCCTAAGAAGGAGGAGAATAACCAATTCCCTAGTGGTTTTTGGCCTCATCAACTCCCGTTTGGCGACAATTCTGGAGGTCGTGTTCTCTGGGCCACCTTCTTCAGAAGCGGTCTGAGGATTAAAGCGTCGATGTCGTCCGATTTCCAATGTCCTCCTGACAAGTTCATATTGTTGGTTTGATTGATGGTAGCAGATTCCAGCATCTTTCCTTTGTACGGACAGCTACTTTTGAAAACCAGCTCCGCCCCTGCTCTACCCTGCTCTACCCACCCCACATTATCGAGAAGGCTGTCAACAAAGCGAATAAAATATACTACAAAGGTCCCACTCACAACAGACAAACAGATTTTAACAACAAAATAAGGCTACCGTACAACAAAAACATCCAAAAAGCCACAGAACAACTCGGGTCTAACAATCCTTTCATCTTCCATTATCCCAAATCCATCGGGAGCTCCCTCATTAAGTATACTTAAATAACAAAGGGGAAGAAGCCGGGGTTTACAAGATACCGTGCAGCAACTGTAGTGAGATATACGTAGGTGAGACAGGTAGATCGTTCTCGCACAGAATAATAGAGCACAAAAGGTCTGTAAGATGTGCTTCGGAGAGTTTGGGGATTTTCCTACATATCAGAGGTACTGGCCATTCCATAAGCTGGAGGGGGTCAGAGCTGGTTTTCAAAAGTAGCTGTCCGTACAAAAGAAAGATGCTGGAATCTGCTATCATCAATCAAACCAACAATATGAACTTGTCAGGAGGACATTGGAAATCGGACGACATCGATGCTTTAATCCTCAGACCGCTGCTGAAGAAGGCGGCCCAGAGAATACGACCTCCAGAATCGTCGCCAAACGGGAATTAATGAGGCCAAAAACCACTAGGGAATTGGTTATTCTCCTCCTTCTTAGGAAACAGTCACCTGCATACCATTGGAGACTTAATGCCACACCTATATATGCTTTGTATATATACCCTTGTAACATTTCATCTGTCTATATTCTACCAGTGAACAGGGGCACAGAAGCAAGTGCCCGAAATATATGGTTACAATGTTTAAATAGTGTTTTATGGGCCTTTTTATATTCATATATATATAATATATATATATATATATATATATATATATATATATATATATATATATATATATATATATATATATATATATATATATATATACATATTAGATACAGAGTTTTCCTGTTGACTAGCTATTTTTGAAGAGAAATTGAATTTGCCTCAGTTCGGGTGAGAGTGAAGTCTCCAATCACTGTAGGTGATTTCAGCCCACGTTTCAGTCTGTTATACTGTATACTCTGCTTAATTTTCCATCCTTTACTTGCGTGTACCTGTGGTGTTAGAAGATTGCACCATGGTTTCTGTGGTGTTGTACTGTAGACATCTCAGCAAAGTTGCGGTTGTGTGTGGAACATGAATAGTTTTTGAGGAGTCACAGTTCTCAGTGGAAAGTAAATTAACATTCTGTAATAGATTTAAACTGTTTAGAAGTAAATAAAAGACATATGATTAATTAACCATTGCATCATAAAAGAGATATAGCATTTTGGACCAAGAAAGTAAATATAAGAGATTTGGGTATTTACCAGCAATAACTAACAGCAGGACCCAGCAACCTTCAGAGAGACTGATCTCTTACATTCGTAAATTAACTATGGGTCACTAGTGTAAGAACAATGGGAAGACGACTTATCATAACTTCCCAAATCTTTCCCATTATTCAGTGCTTCTAAAGGTGAATTCCTGAAGTTATTTCTTTCACTTTGTTAGAGTCTACATCAGATCAATATTCTTGTCACAAACCCTGGATTGTTTCTGAAATGCAGGCGAAGATATCATGACATGGAGGAACACTTCGTCGTGGGACAATATTTGTTGCTGCTGGCTAGGTTAACTGATCCGTCCTTTCTCTTCCATAAAATGTTTACGTTGGCTTCTACCCAACGAAAGAAAATTTTACCTTCTAGCATTGGAGCGAAAATAGCTACTGCCAATATTCAGTATTAATGGCTGGCCAATACTAAAAATTTCATGGGCTACAAATCACTCCTAGTCTCAAAAGGCAGTGAATCTAGAGTTTGGAAGGGCTGCTATATGATCTAATGCTATTAAAAGGCCGTATAGTTCTTGTAAAATTTTAGGAAACATTTGTTGTCTTCATCTAGAACCGCCATACCTAACCCTAACATGGGATTTAGAATTTAGAAAAAATTAATGTTGTGTTTTCGAGATCGGATGTGGGCTCTATAAACAAATATTTTATTTTCTCAGGTTTGTCTTTCTTAACCTCACTACGGTAACTCAGAATTTTACATCAGATAGCTTCCAAACATGTGGGACAGAGAATATAAGAGGACATGAAGGATTGCTTGATCAATTCATTTTTTCTAAACTTTTCCCAGTTCTAAATATAAAATTTGAAACGATTTTTTATTTGCATCATCATTGTCAAGAGAATGGGAGTCTTTGTACCCAACGCTAAGACCGGAGTAGTGATGACTGACCATAAAAGTTAAGAAGCAATTCTCCAGGCTCAACAGGAGAGACGAGGAAGAGGAGAGCGTCGAAGCTTCAGTTGCAAGGCAAATGCTGTCAAGGAGGAAGGAATGTAACATCTTAAACCTGTAAGGCTTAAGATGTTACGAACATTTTTTCACATTGACAGAGGAGCTTGGAAATAATGAGCCATTATCAATACATGATGTCCGGTGTGGGTGGCTGAAGGCCCAGCGACACTTTTATAGGGGTCACAAGTATTAACACATCTGTCTATAGTTCTTTGTAAAGCTTATAGGCCATAGTATATTCCTTTACACGATGAACCATAACGGTATATCGTTGTTCCTCTGTACTAGCAAAAGTTTAGATATAGAAGTTCTCCTTTGTTTTTAGACTTCCTCTTCTGTCATCCTCGTCCAGAAATCCAGTCTTAGTTAAAAACTACTGGATCCACTGAATGCAACGAATGAAACCAGTTTGATGTAAAACCTAGTTTGATGTAGTTTCCTCATGTGCCCGGGATCATGGCATAGGTACTGCTATGAAACTATTTAGACCCATAAGCCTATTCATTCTTCAAAACCAGTCACATTCCAGATGTCACCCTCACACGCAACGTAGCGAGAAGCTTTTGAAGATACTGGTAATGCGGTGTAACTGAAAGCAATTCATTCGACTCAAGATACTGGTATACTTATGTATCCGCCTGCCATTTGCTCCAGTCACCCACCGAGTTTGCTCATCTCCTGGAGGCAAAGATCCCACGAGATTGCATTGCATTAAAGAAAGTGTAGACTATGTTCTTGAATGTTCCATTTGTTGAGACCATCCACATTATCCTAGATAATGTTTAAATATCAGATACTATATCCTTTAGTATTCAATATGGTTGAGGAAATGCTCTTGTCCCACACTACATAAGAACTTTTCACCACATAAAGGGAGATCCTCGGCAAGATAGATGCTGTAGCTATAGGATCTCCTTTCGGAGTCCTATCCACTAATTTGTATATGGCCGTAGCTAAGAAAAGTATCTTTTCAAGACACTAAACCTGCTGTGTATGTCAGGTACATCAACAATTTTGAACACTATAAGGAATAATAAACAGTTCAGGGCCTTTCTATTTTCAATATCTCTATGATTTTACAACAGAAACGAGCAAGGTAAAAATTCTTTCCTTCCTCATGGTACCTGTACAAAAAATAGATAGCACGTCCTAACAGAAATATACTGCTAATTCCCAAATGCCGGAGAAGATTTGAAAGATACAAATAATGCAGAAGAGGTAATCAACTTTTGGCATTATCTGCCTACGGGAACCGGACATCCATCTGATACAGTGGCTGGAAATTCGTCAAAGGAAACTTAGAGTAATTCTGGCAAATGTTAATTAATACTGTCTGTTACATCATGATAGCAGATGCCCCAGAAGAAAAATTAGAAAATAATTTACATCCGTACTATTGTTATTAATGAAAAACGAGAAAAACTTAAAATATACCATCGAAAGGTATTTAACATGACCTTGGAGGAAGAAATGAAAGCATTAAAAACAGGTATGGCTTATACAGAAGTGATAATTTGATGTCATTCTTGATATTGTTCTATTTGTGAGAAGAAAAGAAGAAATTATCAACAAAAGTTTCTACATACTGTCAAGAACTGCAAATCCCTCAAACCCAGGTAAGTTAGTCCACTTCCATAGTTATGCATAGACGTCTACAATAGTGAAGAAACCTAAGTGTAATCTTCTGACACTATTAAGACTCTCGCAAATGAAGGCCTGTGACAGAACACGCACAGAGCACTGAGACAACCTGAAGTAAATGGAGCCTTACTTTTTTTCTTTGAGGGAAGGATGTTTCAATATCCCTACAAAAAATGGCAGTCAGAGAGCAAAGACTGTCTCTATTTATATGACCTATAACATGTTGCTTTTAAAGGAACCATATAAACATCCCTTGTTGAGCCTTCCATAGACTTGGTGAATGTTGTGGTCAGTAGATTCTAGATATTTCAGCCGAGAGATAGACTTCTTCACATAACTTTATGGTAAAAGATGAAAATTTATTTAGGCTTTCACGTACATATATCTGTTGAATTCAGATGACATTTTTAAGAATTATAATAGACTCTTGTAATTCTTAAAAATGTCATCTGAATTCTACACATATATGTACGTAAAAGCCTAAATAATTTTTCATCTTTTACCATATCAAGGTAGATTCCATTTATTACAATAACAACAAAAATAAGTAAATTATAAAATCATATCGCACTATCAGCGTCGATAACGTCTTTTTCAGCTCAAGTAAAAATCGTCGAAAGGTGTTTGAGCTGTCATGAATCCTCATCACCCCTGCTGGAGGGCTGGCTTAACGTTGGACTGTCTTCTGACCCATGTTCGAATAATGGATGGTCAGCAGGTTATTCCCAAAATCTGATTCAAGGTTTTCAGTGTCAATGTCCTCTAAATAATCAGAAACAGAGAAGTTAAGACTTCATTATTCATAGCCATACACACACATACATACATACATACATATATATATATATATATATATATATATATATATATATATATATATATATATATATATATATATATATATATATATATATATAGTGATTTGGTTTTGCATGAGTTACTATAATGCTTTGCTCTTTACAGATATGAACAAAGATGTGAAGCAGGGTAATACATGCAGAGGATCATCGACCAAATCTGATTATCACTAATCCAGGCGCGTTAGTCTGGTAGTATCGATAGTGCGTAAGTCTTTGCACAAGCTTTTCTTTTCATACATCTTAACAGATAAATTTTAGGCAGGCCTGTCACCAATAAAAAGACACCTTTGGTTAGGCATCGACATGACTGAATCTTTTTTTTTTTTTTTTTTTTTTTTTTTTTGCTACAGGTCAGTGTAAACTTTTGAAGTTGAAGAATATTCAAGAAAATTTGGACAAGCTATTTTCGTATCCTGATGGTCATCAGTCTGCGCAAAGTTCGAACATGTTTTAGTATTTGAGAATCATCATAAATAAAGGTCCCCTGTGAAGGCTGTCTCATAAAACATACTTGAGCCCCATCAAAAGCACGTTGATTATTTTCATCCATAGAACCGCGGGTGGTTTCGCCATTACATCTACCAAAGAAACAAAAAATTAAGTAAATTTTCTTCAGCCGGACGTCGATAATGAACTTCCCACTTCATCATGTGACTGTCTCTGTTTGCATAGCTGGCCATATCCAATCTTCAGTCAAGATTTTATTCGCAACTCACAATTTCCCGAACACGCATAAACGTAATTATCGACCGCCTTGTTGCATTATGGGCATCGCCCAAAATCCGGACATAAAACTCTCCCATTAATTTCAATTAGCCTTTCTTATTACACACACACGCGTGTACTTGTGCGTTGTGTTCAGGGGATGGGTATGTGTATGTGGAAATCATAAACTTGAGCCCAGCAGACAGGGTACAAAGCTATCTGTCAATGCTAATTTCTCCGTATTTTTCCTTATTGTGTGATTTATAATATATATCATTATACGCTTAGAAAATACAGTATTCTGCCTGCCATGACATGAAAGCTTGAAGAACGTTCTGATCTAGAATCTGATAACGAAAAGATTAAAACCGGAGAATGTGGTGGCTGTGTCAAAAGATAACCCGACTTTTGTTTAGGATGAAGCCAGCCTTGTGCTGGCACGGGCTCTTGCTCCTGAAGCAGCCCTTAACTGATAGCCCGAGCAGTGTCTACAGATTATGGATTGATTGCTCCAAGGAGCTCACCACCGGGCGGTCAGTTTCCTTCAAAGGGAATCGTGAAAGCTGCGCTGGATGTTGCTGAAATGGGCTGTGGTCTGGTGTGCTATCTGTCGCCCTGGGTGACGCACAACGGTCATGACAGTTTTCTTGTGCCGTTTTCTCCATTAGAAAACCATCAACTCACTCAAGAAACAAAAAATGGGACATAACTTATTCAAAACATAATACTAAATAAACAGTTTTCATTATTTAAAATAAGACAAAGAGAATTATGAATCTCTTCGTTTCTTCACCTTAACAGAATTACCAAATCATTATTTTTCGTTTTGTTAAGGAATAGAAGAGTACGACTGGGAATATGAGCAATAAAAAGCCAACACCGTTCAGGGTTTACAACCTGTTTTTCATTTCTCAAAGATATATGCACGGTAGTGTTTACAGTATATATTTATATGATATATATATATGAAGATATAAAAAGCCAACATATATGTTTATATTTATATATATATATATATATATATATATATATATATATATATATATATATACATACATATATATAGATAGATAAATAGATAGATAGATAGATAGACAGATAGATAGAAATGTGTGTATATACATGAATGCATGTGTGCATGTGGTTATGAATGCATCCACTACACGTCTTGTTCCCCTAAGCAGTGGTGGCTCCAGTAGATGTTTGGTCTTCCAGTTTTCAGCTAGTAGGCTATTTTAGGGGTGAGGTTGCTAGCCCATGCCTTGCCCTATGAATGTTCAAGGGGACAGAGCGCCGACCACGTCTGACTTTTTAGTGATTACCAATCCAAGAACTGAGCAGACTCAGCGTTGCTTTACTTGGCTTTTGGCTCTTTTATATCGTTAATTCTTCACCCAGAAGACTTGAATGATTTTAGCTCTCTCCGTCACTGCAATTCTGAAAGTTGTACGTTACCGTAAAGTTAATGGGAAGTAGAGGAAAGTATTGGTTATTAGATGCCTCTACCAGAAAATCAGTAAGTTAGAAAGATACACACACACACACACACACACACACACACACACACACACACACACACATATATATATATATATATATATATATATATATATATATATATATATATATATATATATATATATATATATATATATATATATATATATAAGCTGTTTCTTGTAACTGAGGTTTGTTTGAAAGAAAAGACATTTGTTGCTTGCAGAGGTATCTTCAACTTCTAAATCAAGGATGGATCCTACGTGCAAAGAGCTTCCATAGCATACACCGCTTCATAGGTAACTCCCAGGTATATCTTAGTTTAACCAGACCACTGAGCTGATTAACAGCTCTCCTAGGGCTGGCCCGAAGGATTAGATTTATTTTACGTGGCTAAGAACCAATTGGTTACCTAGCGACGGGACCTACAGCTAGCTTATTGTGGAATCCGAACCACATTATAGCGAGAAATGAATTTCTATCACCAGAAATAAATTTCTCTTATTCCACCGCTTCATAAACCTCCACAGATGGTTCACCAGCAGTACGTTCGCACACCCACTGCATATTATGTTTCATTGGCATCTATCTTCCGCGCAATCTTTCGCTTCTGGATAATAGGACCAGCCATCTCAGTCTCTCCGACTGCATTCCTTCTTCCCCACATCCCTAATTTTAGACTTTTTCCACCAGCTACCTTCTCTATTCTTTTCATATGACCAAGCCACTTCAAAACTTTCGCCTCCATGTTTTCACACAATCCTACGATTTTACTATTTCGTCATCCCTTGATAGATCTCAGCCCTTCGACCGTTGTTACACTGCCTCATTGTGAGGTGTAAACAGCTCATTCACACAAGCTTCTCATTTTCAAACTCTTTCACGAATCTCAGCAACCTGTCCTTTTATGCACTTCATAGTGTCTATACCCTGTCAGCCACTCACTCACGCTATCTTTGTTACACTGCAACACGCACACACACATACACGCACATATATACATATGTATATATATATATATATATATATATATATATATATATATATATATATATATATATACACACACACATACTTACATGTGTGTGTCTAACATACCTGTGGCAATTTTTGTTTACAAATATTAGTCCACAAACGTTGTTAAATATTCATTTCACTACACCTTGGGAACAACTATATATATATATATATATATATATATATATATATATATATATATATATATACTTTATATATATATATATATATATATATATATATATATATATATATATATATATATATATATGTGTGTGTGTGTGTGTGTGTGCGTGTGTGTGTGTGTATGTGTGTGTGTACATATAGTCTATATATAAATATATACATACGTACATACATATCTGTAAGACAGAAAGTGAATGTCTTTCAAGAAACCCATTCAGATCAGTTGACATTTGACTGTGCACGCCGGCAATATATAAAACATAAACATAATTTTAACGTTGGCAATAATTGTAACAAATAAAAACACGCAAAATGTACGTGATATGCAGAGGAAGGTAGCATAAGAGTGAAGTAGAAAATAAAATACGAGTATAACCACTCACATCGCTTGACAAGTTGTCCATAACGTCAAAGGCTAATAATTAACAGCCTAAATTTTTAACAGTACGTCATTAAAAACGTGATAATAATAATAATAATAATAATAATAATAATAATAATAATAATAATAATAATAATAATAATAATAATAAACTGGAGTGATTCCAGCAGAGCTCTTACTGTTATCTATCGATATTTGAGTTCCCCTGTGTTTTTCTTGCTGGGGAACTTATAAAACAAGATTGACGGTCTGAGTAACAACGGACAATGGTCCATAGATTTGCATTTCGGCTAAAGTTCATGATAATATTTAATAAATGCCTTATTTTCTCGGTGATGAGTTACTTATCTTAGCGTTAACTTCGTCCACTGACACCCACAACACACCTGAATCAACGATCAATAAACCTGCATCTAGAATTAACCTTTAGCCTCAGCTGACCTTGGCAGGCCAGCAGGCTAAATGGTTTAACAACAGGTGGGCACTCACTGTCCAAGGGGTTTCACTTTATGCTCTTCCTTTCTCATTAATGATACGGTGTACTCAGTTATGCCAGTCCTGAGTGTAATTTATCTTTATTCCTTATCGGGGCAACTCATCAAGACTGCTAGATGAATATTTTTCAGATCCGTTAACACGAGCATTTCAAAATCCTGTTCGCTTACAACCTCCGGAACCGTAACGGCCATTAACCAGAAGCGTTCAGATTATTACGTAAAAAGCTTTGTTCAGGTATTATGCGTTGCCTAATGGAATACTGCCACTTATGTCCAATGAAATGTGACCTTTGCAAAGAGGAAATACAAAGGAAAGGGAAAGATTATTAGTTTTGATGATGATAAGCTATTTTATGGTCAGCAAAAGTCGGATATCATGAAAATCGACTTCAGCGTTAAGCAGTGCAGTAACGACTACCTAACTAATTCACTGGTGCTTTATTACACTCTCAGTATCGAGGCATTTGGATCTTTACACAGCTGTGCACAGTGACTAAATGGCGTGTTTTCTGAACGTTTAATAACATCCCATTTACATTGTTTTAGCAAAAAGCTTCTCTGGGTACTTACGTTGGCTTTACTAACAATACATCTCGTATTCAGGTGTAAGTCAGAAGAACCCTTCGTAGAATTCATTGCATAAATTCTAACTTGAAATCTCCTTTCTGTCACCTTTAATGATTTTCTGTCATTCTTATTTAGCAACTTCAAAGTGTCCTTGAAAACTTCATTAAACAATAATTCTGCTTCGGAGCTCGAAGTGCAAGACTTCGTCGACGACCGTAAGAGAAAAATCATTACGTTTTAAAAAGTACCTATAAGGGTACTGATCCGTCAACGTATATCGGATTTTCTTTTGGATTCAGGATGGATGTACGAAGTTTAAGGAAATGCCCCAACGGCTTGGATCCTAAGGGCCATTTAGCGCTTATATGGATTCGGGAGCAGTTAGGAGAGGAGGAGGAGTTTAGAAGATCCGCAACTCCTCTGTAGCAACTGTGCAAGGCAGTTAGTAACCATTATATTAGGTTACTGGAGTATCGCCAAAAAGATGTCTTTATAAAGCATATCATGTCTGGTGACTTCAGAAAATAACGCCTAGGTGAGCATCCACATCACAGTAAAGCATGTTATAGACACTGTCGCAGACAAGCTTGAGACTTAAATGTGACGATGTCTGAGATAAGTAGGCTATGGCCATTGTTCCGAAACAAAGTATTTTGTGTATTTAAAACAGGTACGTGCCGTACAACAATATGAAAATTATCTGAAGCTTTTCCAAGTAAAAGACGCCCCACACCCACCCTCTCTCTCTCTCTCTCTCTCTCTCTCTCTCTCTCTGCTGGCTATATCCACTATACATCTCGCGATGGGGACCCTTAAACTTGAAAATGGACGTTTCCATTCAGTTGCATAAGAGCTACAGGTAACTTAAAACCGTAATCGGTGATGCGGATAACCAACGTCGTTTCTCTTATCAGAGTTGAATCATCCAATCCATTAACCGTAGGTCATGTTGCACAAAACAGAAGTGAGTGATCAAATTGCACTCCTCTTGTCTCCATCGTTTATCTACGGCCTGGCCTGTTCTGATCGATTCTATTGTGATCCTGTCGGTAGTCTCCGTGATGTAATTCCTTTTAATCATTCATTGCCAGATATCAGTTAAAGTCTGTGGTAAGAATTTTATTCCATCAACTCTTCATAGTTCTAAATTCTGTGGTAAGAATTTTATTCCATTAACTCTTCATAGTTCTAAATTTGCATTTCTCTAAAAATAAACAAACTATGTCTAGTATCACAGTAATAATTATGATAATAATAATGCCATCAGCATCATTCAGATTTAGTCATACTGAATCTTGTAAGTAATCAAAATGGTTACAAAAGCATCATAGATCATCATAAATAAGTGCCACTACCATAGCCAATGTAAATAAATAACAGTGTCGTGAATATTGATCTATGCACATAGACTTCTGATCATAGCTTATCAATGTTTGGGGACGTTTCACAGTTCCTTAAAAACTTGGAGGAACAATATTCTTGAGAAGCTTTTATAATGAACACCACAGAAAAAATCGATGATGCTTTTTTTTTTTAACTTGCAGGTTCATACAGAATGGAATAGCCATGCTCCAAAACGGCGTAAAATATACCAGAAATGAAGTTTAGATAAATAATAGTGAAAGTAATAGAACAATGATAAGCACAAATTGAGAATGAAAAGGAATTAAGATTAATAAAGATGACTGAACGCCTCCTAAACTCACGAAAGAAACGCCACTGTCGCTGCCAAGTAGATTGCTTCACAGTATGACGGTTAAGCGAGGAAAGAACTTCTGGTACTGAGGATCGTGACATCAAAGCAGTAGAAAACAGAGCCAATATAAATGGCTCAAGCGGTAATGGAAATTGCTTTTCGCTTTAAAGATTGAAGCAAGTTACCTCTGATGAGAGAAAGGAATCTGTAACTTCGAGCAGCTTAACTCATTAGATAAAGATCCTGGAATACCGCTGACATCAAGGCAGAAAAACAACATTCCAAGTTTTGTAAAGCAATGGCTTTGAACCGTCTCCGTATGTAAACCCTTATGAAGTCTGTCGCTTGCTCTTCAGTGTGATATTTGCTCAAGAGGGAGGCAGGTTAGACTGCCTTTCTTCCCTTCTCCCCCAATTTTTTTTTTTTTATAAGTTATGGGTCTCGGGTAGAATAAGGTATCAGATTGCATTTTACTAAGATAATAATAAGAATGCTTATAGGAATTCACAAAAAATTCTAGTATTTTCCCTTAGTGTCTTTTTTTTGGATACAACCTTCACTTGATTATGAATTAATCTTTTTCATTAGAATGATCATTACGGCATGATTATTAGCATTATTGTATACTGATATGAGTCCCTGAACCATTGTAAAAGGGGTATCAGGTAATTGTAATCATTTGTTTAAGTCTGCGTGATAAGCAGACCTCTCTTTCCTTCCCAAAAGAAAATGCAGACGACAAAAATATATAAGTAATTCAGCATGGTATCAAGATTACAGACATGGAGTTCTTAACATGAAGTCGTTGAGACAGAGAGAGAGAGAGAGAGAGAGAGAGAGAGAGAGAGAGAGAGAGAAAGGGGATGTGGCGGCCCAATTGGCGCCTAAGATATGCGGAGCGTTCTAAATCGTTTATTAGTGTAACCAATTTACGGTAAAAACAGAAAAAATCTCCATAAGACCATTTTAAAGAAAATTGTCCGAATAAATATAAGAGAGAGATTTCAGCCACTGCATTTTGAATTTCCCATTTTATCCTTGGGTGTCATTTTCAAGGATAATGATATGAAAAGAAAGGACTGGAACTGAATAATTTTTCTCTTGGCTTCCTGTCTCATTTTTAATTTGTATCCTGTCTTGAGAAAGATAGGATATTTTGATAATTGAAATAAGGTTTAGTGAAGGGAAGATTTGTTGGTGGCTTTAATTAGATTAGCCACGCTTGACTAAGCAGATAAGCAAAAGGGTTCCACTCGAAGGTAGGCAATGTTGCCTGCTCTGAGTTCGGTTTGACGCACCTCAGGAAATCGCTGACATATTAAAATGATAACAAAAGGAAATGGCCAATAATTTTAAATATTGTTTTAGAACGTGCATAGAATTTTTATTGTGCATTATATAATTAGAAACAACATTTCAAATGAAATAAAAATGTTTTCTTAATTACGCATCACACAAAGAGGTTGAATAATGAGACCAGCTACCATGTGCATTAAACTATTCTGTATTCTAGACTTGAAGAAAACGAGAAAAAGAGGAAGGATACAAGAATGGGCTGGGTCTCAAAATGGAAACAGAAGAATGAGAAAGTTCTAAAGCTCCTTGAAAGCAGAAGATTCAGTCCCCAAACCGAGGGTTTCAGGAACTGGGGCTGATGGATGTTACAAGGTTGCCCAATGGGGAGGGGACGACTTTTTCCTTCAGGTCAACAGCAACAAGTATGGGAACACTGATTTTGGGAAAAAGGCCGATGGGCAGTCTTGTGGCGGAGAGAAGTGAGATAAGAGCCAATGACAACGAAGGCGCTTAAAAAAAAATAGACGTCCATCCAATCCTTCAGAAGAAAATTGAAAAAAAGAAGCTTCTACCTCCGATAACAACGTTTCAATTGGGGACGGATGAAGCCAGTATAAAAATAACAAATTTGACTAGATAGGAACGCAAGACTGAAACAAAGAAATAATTTCTGATAAGCAGATATAGATATTTGAACTCTGCAAATTCCCCAAGGCATGTGAAGTAGCCAAACTATTGTAGAAATAAAAATTTAATTTAATTTTCAATCAACAAGACCGAAAACATAGAACCCAGATCAGGAAGTGAAATAAGACGAAATATGTCTTGAAGACAATCTGGTACAGTTGCAAGATCTATATTCTGAGAGTGTGGACATTGGAAACGCGAGAGGTGTAGGAACCAGAGATGATACGGAATGAACCCCGGTGGTGAGCTTGAACCGAAGAATAAAATTCTCTGCAATTCTATCAGAAATAAGAGCGCGGAACCCAATGCTGCACCGTCAACAACAGATATAAAGCCGCTGAATCAAAACGAGAGACAAGCTTAAAATGAAGAGGATTAAAACCACAGATAAAGCCAAAACCTTGTAAGTTCAGTTACCAAGTTTTTGTCAGATTCAGACAAATGCATCAGAAATCAAGAGCTAAGGCAGGTCGTAAGGAATCCCTCTTTCAGCCGTTGCCTTTTATACTCGAATCTGACTGAAGCTGATCGCACTTCATAAATTACGGCAAGTGCCATCACATGGAAATCAGGCAAAACTCCATTGCATTAGTTAGCTGAGGTGGCCTGCATGGACGTAGGCTATCCCTCGCGCAACCCCTGGGAGAATAGCACATGGTATTGTGAGATGGGCGCCCGTGGGCACCAGAAGAATTGAAAGACCCACACCTGCTTGAATGAGAACTAGGAGAGGTAGGTTGAAGATAAGTGATGAAGTGTGGAAAATAAAGGACAGAAAAGATGATGATGATGATGATAAGATCTCAAATAGATATAAAAATGCTCAACTATATTTCAGCGGAGAACTATTAAGAATTGAGTAAATAAACATGCATCGTACAGACAGTGTCTTATGGTCCTGCCCTTCCCTTGACTTTGGCATGCAAGCAAAATTTTATGGCCTGCATTCCTTCAAGCTGAGAGAGAGAGAGAGAGAGAGAGAGAGAGAGAGAGAGAGAGAGAGAGAGAGAGAGAACTGAATTCCAAAGCAACAGATATAATTACTACACTGACTCATGCTGGTCCTCTATCCGAGATGTTGAACGACGAAAAATAATCATGTACGTGATTTAAGAATCTGTACAGATACCTTGCATTTTCTTATGATATTGAAATTTGTTGTTAAGATGTCACTAATACCCGAGTAGAAATTACTTGAATACGTCAGTCACGTGGAATCTGTCAAACATCACTTAATGCAACGAGACCATTCCGGTAAGAGATGTTCAGCAAAGGACGTTTCCATCATCACTGAATCATGAGGGGTGCGAGAATCGCCGAGATAATTAGAGGGTGCAACAAAGAATAAGGCAGAAGACCAACGACCTAACTAATAAGGATCTTATGTAGATTGTATCTCATTACAGAGACGCTCCTCAAGATGGCAGATTCGAACTGCCTTCGTTTGCATGTTTTCTGTGTGTGTGTGTTTGCAGTTTTCAAGGGAAGAAAGATTGCTTGCATTTTAGTTATCTCTTGTTAGATTTGAACAATTGTATTCCAAGTTATTGCATCCTCTGAGTTGCGGTTTCGAATTTCGCAAAAAGGACCATGGCGTTCAATAAGATTTTAAGCTCACATATCTCAAGGGATCTTCAGTAATAGCGCTGGCAAGATAAACTTTTTATCTTCTTCGAGGAGTAAAGACACAACATAGAGCCTGTTCGCGAAACCCTGACCGTTAACATTTCAAAGTTACAACGATGCTGTTATTGTTTTCTTTTGTTATCATAGTTGTAACCATAATTTATACCGGTACCATTAACACTAGAAGTACAATATATTTTTACCAAAACAAATCTAATTTACAGCTTACCAAGATCAGGCAATGCTTACTGCAATTGTCCCGAGACAATTTATTTTACCTTTTACTAAAGGCTCTAATTGTCCAGTTATCCCACCAGCATTATTGTCGTTTCCATAAGGGTACAATTGCACGGAAACTGACCAGCAATGTTTTTTGAAAGAACCTCGAGCAGAAACAGCACTCATGTGCGCTCTCTGTTCACAGGTTTATTGTTTATGTAGAATTTAAACCCATCGATTCAAGTTAAAAAAAAACACACGTTAGCGCTTCAGTGTTGCAAGATGAGAGCCCATATAAAGAGAAACTCTAAAACTGTAAAAAGATTTTGCAGCTCCGAAAGCTGGAACCTACTGAATCCCGACACGGATCCTTTTGCTACTCTAGGAAATCATAATCTTGATACCATTTTTAATACAGTAACTGAAGGGTTAACGATATTCAGCTATTAGAACTTGTTATCCACAAAAATAAAGACAAATTTGCGTTAATTTTGGACGTAGTAGTTATGCTGCACCGTCATGTCATTGTTTCAACGTGATGGCTAACTAGAACCGACATAACTTTTGATTTGAAATTCAAGAGAGCATGATCCCTTTTGAATCTGCTCAATCTGAAATTTTATAAGGAGAGCTATTCTCTTCAGGAAATGGAGCTTTATTTTGAACTGCTGTTAGAAATTGCAGATGGGCACATTATATTATTATAGTAATTTTAGTGCTTTCCAATGCAAGACTTTCCTTACCAACAATTTTTTATAGTACTTTAACTAGGGAGATTATCGTGTTAATGGTTGTACTTTATTTGTAAAATTAACGAAAGCATTTCAGCAAAAGCTACGGTCATGAAATGGAGTCTCTCATACCCCTCAAAAATGGAAGTCATAACTAGAGGAAACTCAGACTCACAATCAATTGAATTAGTGATTCTAGACCATGCAGCCAATTCAAATGACTAACACCCCGGTCACCAAAACAAAATAAAAAGGCCATGATTACTCTAGACCAAAATAAATGTCATATACTGTGGTATGTTAAAAAGAACACCATTTCCAATAATCACGTCCTCTCAGGACTCAACCAGAATTCATGTTAAGAGAAACACAGCTTACACTAAAACCTGAAATGGTGCATAAAAAATAAACACTTAAAAATAAAAATGCATAATAAAGAACAGAGGGGTTTCACTGCAACGTAAAATGAGTATTCCACATAATGTCTGAAAAAGATACAAGT